>NC_056751.1:307093934-307351434 GCF_019279795.1 Protopterus annectens | reverse complement strand
TTTCTTTCACACTTAGGGTTGTTTTACTGCAGGGTTATCAATAAAAATTAAAAACTAAGTTTTTTACTGTTTATTTTCTGACAAGGCCCCAAGGTGCTCTGCCTGCTCATGTGCATTTTTTTCCACCACATTCCACAGCATAGGGTGTGATGAATCTATCCCTCCCCTCACGCCCGTTAATAGCCGTGTATGGGGTTTAAGTCTCCGCCCTTGTGGCTCTGATGGATCTAATGAATCACAGAATTTGAAGAAAATAGAGTATATAGTCAAATACAAACACAAACAAATAAAACACAATAAGTTAAAATTTACAGTAAAAAAAACAGCTTCAATGTAACAGAAAGGAAGGAAGAATAGTTGCTAGGTAGGTATTCAGATGTGGAAAGCAACAAAATTATACTAGTATCAAGAAAGAAAGTCGCTTATCTCTCTCTGCAGCCTGGATTACTCTGCTGGCCCACGTGGAGTCTATGTATACACTTCCCCAGCAGCAAGTGATGCGAAACCTAGCTTGCTCATCCAAAGCACGGTTTTGAAGCACTCCTGACTACAATGTGTGTGACAACTTTCCCCCACATAAAAAAAAACAGCGAATGAACCATCCACATACTTTCAAGCCCAATACCTTCCAAACACCACTGAAGTACAATCAAAGTTTGTCTGCAGATACCACCATCAACAACACAATCAACCCACTGCTGCCAACTTCTCCCATCAGAAACGACCCCAGAATCACCTGTCAACATCATCCACCAAGACTTTTGCAAGCCATTCCTTACTGCAACTTGCTGTTACAAAAGTTTCCTTTCAAGTCTGTCTACAAAGTTTTAGAAATAAAAACTTTACCCAAGGCATTTCCATGTGTGTGGGAGCTTTTCTTAGCAGCATTCCTTCCTTACAGTCACAGTATTTCTTTAGTCAGTAACACAGCAGCTGTGAGAATTGAAGCGTGCGTATGGAATGCACAAAAAGAAGAATTGCACATTTTTCTCTTCCAAAATGTATCCCAAACTTATTTTTCCTTACTAAAGAAGTGAAATTACACCTTACAGTGTTTCCCCGCACTCAATTTCATTGCAGGATGCGAGTTTTGCAACCGCGAAAATCTGGTTACGATAACACATAAGTACCCTTTTATCTTCAATTTTTATTTTCCATGATATTGTTTAACTTCTATTAAATACTCTTGCTTGGGACTTCCAAGATGCCTGCACACAGGGAGAGCTAGAATAGCTGTTACTCAATGAGAAAAACCCAGCAGAGAAAACCAGTGGACTTGTATTTCTGAGTAAATTTCAGTAACTGGCTAGTAAGTACACTGCCTGGATGCCAGGAAAAAAGAAATAAAGGGGACCAGAAAGAAAACTGGCTACAAAAGGCGAAGAAAAACACTACAGCTGTTCAGCAAAAAACAGTGTAAGCTCCAGACAGGACTTCTAGTAACCCAGAGGAAAGTACAAGACAAATGCACCATAACTGGATTAAAAACAAAAAACCCTGATGGGAGCATATACCAGCTCAATAACAAAAGGCTAGAAAATAAGAAGCTTTAAATAGGTACTCAAATGAGGTGATAAAACTACAAAAATCAGAGGTCAAAATGAAGAAAAGCCTGCCTAAATATGCAACTGTTCAAGAAGTTATTGTTCAAAAAATAATAGAATTAGAAGACAAAGCACATATGGAAAACCTTAGATTTTCTGGTGTACCAGAGAAGCTGGAAGGAACAGACTTAATTTTATGAAAGCACAACAAAGCAACTGGATGGGTATTCCACAGCAAGTGTTATTAACTGAAAGGGCGCATTGTGTGTATGCGCCAAACCCAGCCATGAGAAAGCCACCTACACCTTTAACAGTAAACATGCAATCCTACCAGCGGAAGGAAGTGACTGACAAAATAGTGGCCGAAGGACAAAGTACTGAAAGTGGGAGACAGCAGAGTGTTTGTGGAGAATGATTACTCACTGTACACAAGTCAGGAGAAGTAAATGTATCACACTACTCAGGGAATGTAGAGAAGCAGCCATGACATTCAAACTGCTACACCCTACTATCTTAAAACTCTTCCGGGAGAGGCAAAATCATTTTTTGATGCAGTACATGGTGTGGAGGAAACAGTTTATCCAACAAATAGTGAGCAGTGAAACAAGAGAGTCTGCTGCTTGTTCTTCTGGTAAGAAAGACCACATAGACACCTTACTAGTGAAACCTGTTTCAACAGAAAATGCAGGAGACAAGGAAAAAAGCACAAAAGTTGACTAGAAGAAATGAGAGTACCTTGGAAAAGAAGCGCAGATAGTATTTGGGAGAAGGTGATGTTGTTGGTCTTTCGGCTTTTCCCGGTTAGGGGTCACCACAGCAGAACTCCGGTCCGCTAATGATTGGCAGTAGATTTTCACACACGCCAAGGTGCCAGCGAGAGGTCCAACCTTCAATGAAGGCACGCCCATTTACTGTCTGTTGAACGCCCATCCAACTGCAAGGAGGACATGCAGACTCCACACAGAAGGCACTCCCCGCACTCCAGCCAAGAATCGAACTGGAGAACATGTTGCTGTGAGGCAACAACGCCATTGCACCACCGTGGATTGTAAACTTCAAAGTTACTGGCTTTATTCCTATTTATTTGGGAGGTGATAAATGGGAAGAGCCAGTAACTTTGAAGTTTACAAATGAAGGATTCCAAAGCAATAATTATACTTGTAAAGCATGGCAGAAAAAGAAAAAATGGCAATATTACACTTTTTTGACTTTGTTAAAACTTGAAGGGGACTCAAGCACATGCCCTACTTCATGTCATCAATGTTTGGAAAATAGAGGGGGGAAAAAGAGTTAACCAAGTACAACAGAAATTTATTCTTAACAGTAATATTTTTATAGTGCAGGATTTTCTTTGGATGCTATAATGTAGCTTTCTCGGTTATTTTCCAGTGCAATAGGGACACCAATGTAAACAGGTGCTCGTATTTTTCTTCTTGTTCAGCTTTAAGAATGTAGTACATTAGTGTAGCCCTCATCTTTAGTACGTCTGGTCTTAGTAGTATTGCTAGTAAGCTGTGACCTATTAAACCACCAGCCAAAACCTCCATTAGAAATTCCTATCTACACAGCACCTCCTAGATCAATCCTGAAACTACCCACTTTGTGATAAAAGTTATTCGATCCTAGCCTTATGGACAGTTGGACTACCCCTGTTTCCCCTGCCAGCCCAGTTGACTTGGGTCTCCTGAGGCAGCATAACTGCCTCGTGTACACAGAGGAAACTCTACTAAAAATCACTCGTAAAGAATGCGAGAGAAGCATCTACACCAAGAATCTTGAATCCCTGCTCTCTCACACTCGAAACAGTAACACCACAAAGGAGATAAACTCACCCATCACTACTCATGCACACAATGCCACTATCCATCCAACAAATAAGTCTATAAATGCAGAGGTTCTCACAAAAATAGCTTACCGAAACACCAGAGACCTCTAAAACACAAGACTGCTACAATTAACAGTTCCCAAAACCCCTAAGACACACAGCAACACCAGTCGCTCACCTACTAAGCCCTTAAGACCTAACACTCAAATTTTCTTGTCACTGGAGACTGCATAGTGAGACACACAGATGTCCCACTCACCAAGTTAGATAAGGAGAAAGTCACGTTCAGCTGACTGTCCGGTGCCAGGATTTGACATGCAGGCACTTGGGTCTCCCTGCAAAAAGTACCATTAGGACTCCCTCATACCTCATGTTGGAGTGGAGTGAACAACTCAAGACATACCTCACTGGACTAAAAGAAGAGACATAACTGAGCAAAGTAAGTGTCCCAAGCAAATACAGCCCTAGTTTTGAGCAGCACACTACCCTCACTTAGAATGATGCCACAGTACAAACAAAAAATGACAGATCTCTATAAATTGGCTTAGTTTTTAGTCTCAAAAGGGATCCAGTATATCTCAGCCTAGGATGACATGATTGACAAACCTTTATGCTTTGCCACAGGCAGTTTGTGCCTGGCACCACTTGCTTTCTGCAGCTGGCAAAGGTTCTTGCCTCCCCCATACTGCCTTTTTAGGCAAGGTCTCAAACAAAATTGCAGATGTGAAAATTGCCAATTCTGAATCGATGGTTGCTTTGCTTTGACCCCAAAAAGTTTTTAAAAATGAAGTACATTCAATGAATGAATTGTTCTGAAGAAATCTGCTTGCACAGATGAAAGCGCTTAACTAGATGTATTGAAAGTTTTTTGCTTGTAGTGTTCACTTTTAAACACTTGGTTGGCAGCTGTCTAGCAGGTCGTATTAAGGTGGTGTTCTTGTTCTCGTTTAGAATATTCAACAGTCGGTTGTAATAGATAATGTCAGCGAGGTGACCAAGACTTCATTGAACAGGGATGAGGTTAATCAATTAAAGACTGAAATGAACATGCTGAGAGAACAAGTCTCTCAGTTAGTAGACGTTGTTGGGCAGATCCAAAAACAGCTGGGAGCCCAATGAGCGTTTTGCAAGGGAGAAACACATCCATTTCGGTTAGTCATGTGTTCACACAAGTGGAGATTCCAAATGGTCAAGGTGAACTGTTGAATCGAGTGGAACCACATCCTAATTAACTTCCGCTGTTACAGAAACATAACAGCAATGTCAGTACTACCTCGGACAATGAATTTACTTTTGATTTTTCTCTTTTCCATGTGGATGACGATGTTGAACGCTTGGGAGCTCTTCCTAAGCGTCCATTACCCATTAAAACATACACTATGACTACAAAAATCGAACTTGAATCTACCTAAAGGTACTGTGATAAATTCTTCTAGCCCTAGTGGCAAGAACAAGTGCCTAACTAATAAGGTAGATCGAGAAGTGAATAACCTGGACAATTTTCTTACCAGTGATTTTGACTTTAACGAAATTGGTAACAAACATGTTTTGAAAGAAAGATACCTTGGTGATTAAGGGAACCCTAAAGGATATAATTTATACCTTGGGGAAATGTTGCTTACAGTAAAAAATATCAAAATTGACAATGCTCATTTATTGAAATGCATCACCTAGGTATAGTACCTTTGGGTTTGAGAGATTCTTCAAAATACCCATGGGGTTAAGTTTAGACAATAACACTATGGCTGAATTTTACACATTTAATAGTTTTGGGGTTAGTTACATGAAAATGCTTATTAAAAAGAATGAGGAGAGATTAAGTAGATTGGTTAGTGAAGTGGAAAAACTGAATAAAGATATAGTTAGTGATTTGTTGTTTCCACAGTGGCATGAATTATACGATAAACAATATAAAATGGCTGATATGAAGGTAAAAGGGATATCTGATAGAAAACTTCAGCGTGACATTGAACAATATAATGAAAATAGGGCTTACATTTGGAAGCGAGAGCACAAAGGTGACAATAGAAACATGACTAAATGTGGTGAAGAAATACATAGGGATAAGGGGGCAAACATTTTCCAGCTCCGAAAAAGAATTACAATCAGTGGAACAGACACAAGAGATATTAGTCACAGTAGTTGAATTAATAGAAAATGATTTATTGGAAGAAAGTCAATATTATTAGATAAAAGAAATCAAAATTTACATTTTATAATGAATAACAAAGGTGATGAAACAGAGAAGAAGATTATACGTAGTTTTAATGATTTAAAGGTTTATAAATTATACTAATGTTGACATCAAGGAAGAACATTTATCTCTGTTCACTAAAGGATGAAATATATACCCACAGAAATTTTTAATTTAGTAGACACTATTACAGAGATTAAGTTGTATTGTCGAAGACTGAATTTGGCTGTAATAATAATAATAATAATAATAATGTCAGGAGACTATATCTTTAGAAAGAGAAGTAAGTTCATACCATTGGCCCATAACAAGGTGACTAGCTTTGAAAAAAATAGTATGTTAAGATGTACAAGTTTAATAGACAGAATAAAAAACAGAAAATAAAGGACAATTTGAATGCAGATGAAATAAATTGTTTAGAGGAATTGATTAAGAAAAAGGATATCAGAGTAATGAAACCGGATAAAGGAGGAGGAATAGTCTTGTACAACACTATGGACTATTTCAATGAGGTATACAAAATATTGCTAGAATCTGGAAATTATGAAATGATTTCTATAAATGAAATTAATATTGGATATAGGAAGATAGATTTAGAATTGGAGGAATACCTACTAGACAATAGGATTACCATTGAATTATATAATTATTTAAAGTTAGAATATCCTGTATTGGCCACGATAATCGGTATCCCCAAAGTGCATAAGAACATAATGAACCCCCCTTTTCGTCCAATAATATCAGGGAGCAAATCCAAGACTTTCCAAGTTAGTTACAGATAGATGGGTTAAGCCCATATATGCCAATACACCGCACATGATAAAGGATTCATGGATGTTTTTGGCCCATCTTACTCCAATATATGGAAAAAAGATCTAATTTACATCACTATAGATGTGATTGATTTATTTTCTTGTATTCCCAAACAAGGACTAGAAGATTTTAGTACAAGTTTGAGAAAATATTCTAATATGAGTTGGGATCATATTAAATTTGATCACAGATATGAGGAGCTTGGTTTTAGATCATAACTACATATATTTTGAGGGGGAACATTTTAGACAAACAAGGTGTGTGGCTATGAGAGCATCTTGTGCAACTATCTTTGCAAACTTGGTCATGCTCGAATGGGAGACAAAACACTTATTCAGTAGTGAAAATTATCACTATGTATATTATTCCAGATTCCTGGATGATATGTTTGTGTTATGGAATGGGCCAGTAGATATTTATATATTCAATAAACTGGGTAATAATACCAGTGATTTCTTAAAATTTACACAATGTTAGTAGTGAGGGCATTGCTTATTTGGACACATCAGTCACACCAATGAAGGTTTTCAATCAGAAATATACCTTTTCTAATGGGTATCTTAAATATACTAGTAATCATCTTAGGCAAATGTTAAAAAATATATTCAAAGGACAGTGTATAAGGGCTGCCCATATGTCATCTAATTTTGAGTGAATAGAAAAAAAAAATGAGATTTATTAGATCTATGTTTGTTAATAGGGTGTACCCACCGTCTATGCTCTATGACGTTACAGCGTATGTCATCAGTGAATGGGGTAAGAAATACCCACCCCTATTGGGGACAGAAATGATGAATATAAAATTTCGTACAGAGCTGCCTGAGGAAATGAACTACAATAGTGTGTTTGTGTTAACATACTCACCTTATGTGAATTACATATGAAATATTAGCCAACACTGGAAAATACTAGTAGTTGATGAAGATGTTAAAAATGTAATAGGAGAAAGTCCTTGTTTCATTAACAAATTGGGTTTGAATATCAAGTGACAGTTAGAAAAAATGGTGAATAATACAGAGACTTATAACACAAGTAGAACTACTACTAAAAAAATGTGGGTTTTGTAAACAATGTTATACTATATGTGAAATAGAAGGATGTAGATTGAATGATGTTAATAAGACATACTTAAAATTTAGAGCAGGTAATTGTAATAGTAAAAATATTATTTATATGGCAAAGTGTATGTTATGCAGAGCATTTTATATAGGAAAGATTGAAAGGCAATTTAGGAAGCGAATATATGACCATTTATATAAAATTAGGGTCAAAGATACGAATAATGCACTGTATCAACATATTATTAAATGTGGGGATACACATGTATTCAAATTTGCCATAATTGATCAAATATATCACCCCATGGAGGTAATTATAAAGCACTCCTTGGGAAGAGAGTGAGTGTATGGCAAATTTTGACAGATGCTACTAGAGAGCCTGGAATTAATGATTTTATTACTATAAAACCTTTCCTGCAATTGTTGTAAAATGTTTTAAATTATATACATATGCCAATCTGATAAAGTATGCATGTACATTACTCATTATTATTAATGGTTTTAAAAGGTTTTTAAAAGTCATTTTATGTAAACGAGCCTTTTAGGTAATGTTACATAGTTTAGCACATTCAGTTACACTAGCACTTTAATTTTGAACTGATGGTTGCTTTGGTGCCAAAAAGTATTTAAAAATCAAGTACAATGAATGAATGGTTCTGAAGAAGTCTGCTTGCACAAATGAAAGCGCTTAACTAGATGTATTGAAAGTTTTTTTGCTTGTAGTGTTCACTATTAAACACTCTGTCTTCCTGGTTCGAGTCGTGTTCACCAGCTGCATTATTTAACATTACACAGACGGTTGGCAGCCGTCTAGCAGGTCTTATTTAAGGTGTCCTTGTTCTCATTTTGAATATTCAACCTCTTATAATAAGAAATCTGGCCAAATCTAGAAAGAAATGGGACAAAGGCTGAAATAGGGACATTTTAAGTATTGCTCTTACAAACTTGGAAAATAAATAGAATAAGAAGTTTATATTACCATGAATTTTCTGAAGGGGATGAAGTCAAAGTCAAATGGCTGTCATTTTCTGACTTAAATAGTCAATGATTTTACTAGAAAACCACAATTTTACAAAAATTAGTCCAAAGAGGAGGCAAAAATCTGTACAATTGAGAGGTATGTTTCTAATCACTAGAAGATGTAGATGTACAGTCACACAAACCTGGTTCAAGGCTTCAGAGTACCTCAGCCTTGCAAGGGTATAATGCATTCCACACCTTCAGACTGCAAAACGAACATGCAAGAACCAAAGGAGGCTAGGTTTCTACTTATATTAGAGATAACTTCACCTCCCAACTGGTTAGGCTGGACAACTCTGAGTTACTCTAAAGGTCAGACAACTGTGGTTAAGATCCCGCCATTCAAATCATAGGTATAGATCCCATGCCATGAATCATAATGCGCACAAGGTCTACTTGACCAAATTGGAGTTAAACCAAATACTCTAGTCATAAGGGGGTATCAATTATTCCACCATCTTCTGGGAAATCTACTCTAGCCCTAACTCACATGCGCAAAATTTCCTTGACTTTGTTAACTCAAATGCCCTGAACAAAATGTTCAAACTCCAACAAGAGGAATGGAGAACAGCAGTGGTTATTCCCCTCCACAAAGGTGGCTCGGCAACAGTCTGAGAATTTTAGACCCATACGTCTGACTAGCCGATGAACTTAAAACTGAATGTGAACCCCTTAGTTGTAAGATGGGTTCCCAACTGGCTCAGAAACTGGTCACTAACTACCAAAGTGTGTGACTCCACATAAACGAGCAGAACTGTCACCAGCAGGGTGCCACAAGGGCCCCCTACTGTTTGGTATATACTTCTAAGAACTTCAGAAGAAAACTAACTGGGTGCGACTGACCAAGTCTGCAGACGACTGCATGCGGAGTGCAATTACCAAATCCCCAAATTACGTTAGTATACTTCAAGAGGGTCTTATGCAGACCAACGACTGGTGCCTTAGTCACAGTCTCAAACCAAATGCAATTTTTCTTTTTTGCAGCCCTTCACTTGTCAGGGATCTTACATCCTCTAAATGAATATCCATATCACATTCAGCACACCATTTCAATATTCCTACCTTCCTTATTGTGTTAACAATAATGCTCACATTTACTGAATGAAGTACTCAAATAGTTGCTTTTCCTTCTTTTTAAGCTTAAGAGAAATATTTTTCAACTTCTATTTTCTTATTTTACTCTTCCCCCAAATTAATATTTTTCCTTGAGTTTAATGTACAAATAATACTTGATACTCCGTATCAGATTTTTCACTGGCTAGAACTTCAAAAAATATTAATATTAACCCCCCTTCTGACCACTCTTCTACCTGCATACACTCAAATCTTTTTCCTCTACATTTTTTTATTAAAACACAACACACATTCAGACACACCTTTACGTCCTTCCTCCACACATTCAGACACACCTTTATGTCCTGCCTCCCGACACTAACAACACTGTACCTTGTAACGATCATTAAATGAGAAAAGTCCCCAGAAAATAATTATTTAGGCTGGCCAGCATACATTGATATCCCTCTATGACCAGCCACAAAAATAACTAGCAAGTTATTCACCATGCCCCCCCGCCCACATTTCAACACATCTTACAATCTCCACCCTCCATTCTGCAAGTTTCTCTCATCTCTACTTTCATAATATTATCAAGAGTTTGACACAGCCTCTGCATGCATTTTTATCACAGTCTTTTTCCAGTTCATCAATTCTAAACTGCAAAGTAACACTTTTTTCTAAAATATTCAAAGTTACTACCAGCAAACAAAAGTATTCCATAGATGTGTCCTCCTTGGCAAAAAGCTCCGAAAATCATCAGTTTCAAACATTAAGTCACAAATGTCTCCGTTCCAATTTGTATGACAGGCCGAATTTCTTGAGCTTCAAAACCCAAAACAATTACCAAATTGTCCCATACATATCTGTCTATTAGTGTCATTTTTGATTCTTATCCTCACAGTTGGTCTTTTTTTCTCTTTACACACACACACAGACACACACACACACACATGATCAAGAGGAGGAGGATGATGAGTGTGAGGGCAGCACCAAGGATCAAATGGTGGAAATTAAAAAAGGGTAATTGTGAGGTGATGTTCAGGGAAGAGATAAGACAGGTACTGGGTGGCAGTGAAGAGTTACCGAATAGCTGGGTAGCTACAGCAGAGCTAGTAAGAGAGATGGCTAGAAAGGTGCTTGGTGTGACATCTGGAAAGAGGAAGGAGGACAAGGATACCTGGTGGTGGCATGAAGAAGTACAGGAAAGTATACAGAGAAAGAGGTTGGCGAAGAAGAAGTGGAATTATCAAAGAGATGAAATTAGACAAGAGTATAAGGAGATGAGGTGCATGGCAGAGAGAGGTGGCGAAGGCTAAGGCGTATGAAGAGTTGCATAAAAGGTTGGACACTAAGGAGGGAGAAAAGGACCTGTACCGATTGGCTAGACTGAAGGACCGAGCTAGTAAAGATGTGCAGCAGGTAAGGGTGATAAGGGATAATGAGGTAAACGTACTCACAAGTGAGGGGAATGTGTTGAGCAGATGGAAAGAGTACTTTGAGGGGTTGATGAATGAAGACAATAAGAGGGAGAGAAGGTTGGAAGATGTGCGGATAGTGAACCATGACGTGCAATGGATTAGTAAGGATAGCTATGAAGAGGATGAAGAACAGAAAGGCTGTTGGTCCATATGACATACCTGTGGAAGCACGGAGGTGTTTAGGTGAAAAGTCTGAGTTTTTAACTAGATTGTTTAATGAAATCTTGGGAAGTGAGAGGATGCCTGAGGAATGGAGAAAGTGTTTTGGTACCAATTTTTTAAGAAGGTGATGTGCAGAGCTGTAGTAACTAGAGAGGAATTAAACTGATCAGTAACAGCATGAAGTTATGGGGGGGGGGGGGGGGGGAGTAGTGGAAGCCAGGTTAAGAAAGGAGGTGATGATTAGTGATCAGCAGTATGGTTTCATGCCAGGAAAGAGCACTACAGATGCAACGTTTGCTCACAGTGTTGATGGATAAGTACACAGAAGATCAGAAGGAGTTGCATTGTGTCTTTGTGGATTTAGAGAAAGCATATGTCAGGGTGCCTAGAGAGGAGTTGAGGTATTGTATGAGGAAGTCGGAAGTGTCAGAGAAGTATGTAAGAGTGGTACAGGATATGTACAAGGGTAATGTGACAGCGGTGAGTTCTGCGCTGGGAGTGACGGATGCGTTTAAGGTGGAGGTGGGATTACATCAAGGATCAGCTCTGAGCTCTTATTTGCAATGGTGATAGACAGGTTGACAGACGAGATCAGACAGGAGTCCCCGTGGACTATGATGTTTGCAGATGACATTGTGATCTGTAGTGACAGTAGGGAACAGGTGGAGGAGGCCCAGGAGAGGTGGAGATATGCTCTAGAGAGAAGAGGAATGAAGGTCAGCAGGGCTAAGACTGAATCTGTGTGTGAATGAGAGGGAGGATAGAGGAATGTTGAAGATGCAGGGAGTAGAGGTGGGGAAGGTGGATGACTAAGTACTTGGGATCAACAGTTCTGAGTAATGTCGAGTGTGGAAGAGAGGTGAAGAATTGAGTACAGACAGGATGGAGTGGGTGGAGAAGTGTGTCAGGAGTGATTTGTGACAGACTAGTACCAGTAAGAGTGAAAGAGTAGGTGGTCTACAAGAGGGTAGTGAGACCAGCTATGTTATATAGGTTGGAGACAGTGGCATTGACAAACAGGCAGGAGTCAGAGCTTGACATGGCAGAGTTGAAGATGTTAAGATTTGCACTGGGTGTGACGAGGATGGACAGGAATAGGAATAAGTATATTAGACGGTCAGCCCAGGTTGGAAGATTTGGAGACAAAGCCACAGAGGCAAGATTAAGTTGGTTTGGACATATGCTGAAAAGGGATGCAGAATTTGTTTCTTTCGGCTTTTCCCGGTTAGGGGTCGCCACAGTGGAACTCCGATCCGCTAATGATTGGCGGTAGATTTTGACGTGCTGAAAAGGGATGCAGAGTATATTGTGAAAAGGTTGCTAAGGATGAAGCCGCCAGCTAACAGGAAAAGAGGGAGGCCTAAGATAAGGTTTATGGATGTGGTGAGAGGATATGTAGGTGGCTGGTGTGACAGAGCAGGATGCAGAGGACAGGAAGAAATGGAAACACTTGATCTGCTGTGGCGACCCCTAACGGGAGGAATAAGACGAAGACATAACTAAATTATATATATATATATATATATATATATATATATATATATATATATATATATATATATATATATATATATATATATATATATATATATATATATTTATATACACATATATACACACACACACACATATAGGATCTATATATTAGGAATATTTGGTACAAGCGTGTCCGTTCCTTGTACCTGGTTCCATGCACAGAATCTCTATTTTTCTGTATAACTGTATAAGATTTTCTGGTGCTGGGCCTCCTGGCCTCCAAAATAACATCCATAACTGCTTTCGAGAGAGGTGTGTTCAGAATGGTTACATTATCAGCCATGCAGCCAGATTTAGGGTTCTGAGTTGGCTGTGCAGGATCTGATTGTTTTGTTGGGTCAGCAAATGAGGAATTTGGGGTAATGTCCAGGCTGGGCCTTGAGACTAGCTCTTTAGGATTGGGTACCAGTACTGGCGTGGCCAGTCTGGTGCCATCAGTATCATTTTTTGGCTTCTCTTGTCTGACCTTTAGGAGTACCTTGGGGAGGAGAGGCAGTGGAGGAAAGGCATATACTGTAAGGGTTTTTCCAGCTCAATGATAGGGCATTCACTTTCCATGCTTGTTTGTGATACGTCCTTGTGCAGAATCTCTGTAGTTGGCAGTTGTGCGGGGAGGCAAATAGATCTATGTCTGGGCATCCCCATTTCCTTCTTATCATGCTGAAGATTTGTGGATCTAGTTTCCACTCATGAGGATCCTTGAGATTTCTGCTTAGTTCGTCTGCCAGAGTATTTGTCTTTCCTGGCAGGAATTGTGCTTGCAGGTGTACTTTATAAGTCAATGCTGTGTTCCACAAAGTCATGGCTCGTCTGCAGAGGGGGTAGGAATGTGTGCCTCCCTGTTTATGTATCACATGACTGTTGCATTGTCCGTCCTTACCAGCAGTTGTCCTGGATGAAGCAGATCCTTGAACAGCTAGCATCTCTTTTTGATTGATATGAAGATGCATTTGGCTTGCTGGCCATGCTCCCTGAATACATTTTCCTGCCATGTGGGCCCCCCAGGCATAATCCGATGTATCTGTTAGTGTCTGCCTGGCTGTGGGTAGAGTGAATGGCTGCCCCTTGTTGTGGTGACAGGCCTGTACACACCATCGAAACCCCTGTTGCAGGCAGGGAATGAGGGTAATTAATGTTTCCAGGCTGTGGCAATGTTGAGTCCAAACACTTTTTAGATACCACTGTAGTTACCTTATATGCAGTCTTGCATATGGAATTAGTAGAATGCAGGATGCCATGCAGTCCAAAGCCTGCAGAATTTTTCTTGCAGATAACTGGGTCTTTGTTGCTAACATTTTGAAGTAAGAAGTCAGTTGCCTTTGTCTGGCGTGAGACAAGACATCTGGGCAGCTGCATTTAAGCTTGCACCCAGGAATATTATCTCTTGAGAGGGTACTAGTTTTGATTTATTTTCGTTTACCGTGTACCCTAGGCAAAGTAGTAATCGTTTTTACAAACGCCAGATGCCTCAGTAGAATGTCTTTGTTCTCTGCTTGAATAAGGCAATCGTCCAAGTAAGGGTATATTTGAATTCCCCTTTGTCTGCATAAAGCAATTACTGGTGCCAGACATTTTGTGAAGACATTGGGCGCAGCAATTAAGCCAAAGGGCAGTGCAGAGAATTGGAAGTGCATTGATACAGCCATGAATCGGAGGTATCGTCTGCAAGATTGTCTGATTGGGACATGCAGGTATGCCTCTTTTAGGTCCAAAGTTACAAGCCAAGCCTTCTTGCCCAGCATGGGCAGAAGCTGCTGCAGAGTCAACATTTTGAATTTTGGACAGGTCCAGTACTGGTCTCCAGGCTTTGTCCTTTCTGGGTACCAGGAATAGTCTTGAGTAAAATCCTTGTCCCTGCTCTTGCTGTGGTACTCGCTGAATGGCCCTCATGTCCATGAGGGACGTAACTTGCTTTTGTGTCTCTGCCCATTGATGTTGTGGCAGGTCTGGCATACCTTTTGCAGGGTGTGAAAGTGGAACCTGTAGCCCTGGGACACTATATTCAAGACCAATTTGTCCTGGGTGATTATATGCCAATTTTGTGAAAAAAGTGCTAGTTTTCCCCTTAAGGGGGCTACCAAAAGCTAAGTGCTTGGTATTGGCAGGGGAAAGTCATTGGGACTGTTTTCTATATGGCTGTGATTTATCTTCTCCGCTTTTGGAGGTAGAAGCACCCCATTGTTTAGGTCTGTATGAGCCTTGGGGCTGGCATCTGCCTCTAGGGCGTCTGTATCTGTCTCTGAGGCCCGACACTGGAAAGGACCAATTCTTTGAAGGCCAGTTCCTGCTAAATCTGGGTGGTTGTACCTGTAAGAAATCCTTAATTGTCTGCATAGATTTCGATTTATCCTCCATTTTCTTCAACACCTCTTCTGCCTTAACACCAAACAAAGTATCATGCTGTAAAGGAGCATCCAATAATTTTGCTTTAACATGATCAGGCAGATTTTGTTCCTTTAACCAAGCATGCCTTCTAATGACAGTACCCATAACAGCGGCCCTGCAAGAGGCCTCCAGTGAATCAAAACCACATTGCAAAATATGCTTTCCCACTTATTCAGCTGCATGCAATAAATCCTACATTTCCTTGTTATCTGGACATTCAGAATTTGTCAACATTTTCTGCTTTAGCAGTGACATTAAGTATTGCTGATATTTAAGCATATGAAACTGACAATTTAAAGCCCTTACAGCCAAGGTAGCAGAAATGTAAACTCACCCCCCCCCCATCTGTCCAGTGCCCTAGAATCCTTATCAGAGGGGACAGGGTTTTTCCACAGTGGAAGCCTTGACCCCAGAGATAGTTTCTGGGTCAGCAGCACAGTTTTTATATAGAAATTTGTGGGAATCTGGAACCCTGTAGTATCTGTCTGGCTTACAGGGGGTAAAGAGTCAAGAGACAGGCTGGACTCAGAAAATACATCTACTATGTCTACAACAGGTGGAATAGCAAGAGGTCTGTGCTGAGGTAGTAAGAGAAAGTCTTTGAGCCTTTTCTTAGATTCTGAGTAATCTTGGCTCTCCCAGTGAAAGTGCTCCCTCATAGTTGAAGGGTTTCCCCAAAAGAATAATCTTCAGGAGGAGAGGCAGAAGGAAGAGACTCTTCAGCATCAGAATCCTCATAGGGAGGAAGGGAGTATCTCTGTTCATAAGAGGAGTCAAGAGGAAATGGAAACCTGATCTGAGGATTCATATTCTGTCTCTTCTCTAGGCCTCTTATCAGGAGGGGGATGGGAACCCCTGATCAAAGTAATTAGGTCTTCGGCCATTTTAAGCATCTGTTTTTTAGGCATGGAAGTCTGTGCAGGAGAATGCTGTACTTATTTCTTTGTCTTTAGAGCTGCTTTTGTCTTTGCCTTTTAAGCTGAGGTTGGCTTTACATACAACTGTGTAGGTCTGAAAACACCCTTGGAAGTCGATGCCTGCTCAGCGGCTCCAGACCCATCTGAGGGAATAGTTTCCGAGTGTCCAATACCTCGAGTATCCAGAGGCCTAGTCGGCTCCACGTGGGAGTCAGAAGCGGCCTGTGGCTCTGAGATAGTGGGCATCAGAGGCTGCGAAAGCACCTCACTGAGAACCGGCGACTGGCCTAGCGGAGGCCTCGTCGGTTTTGGACCTCGGATGCCTGTTCTTTTCCTTGCGCTTTTTATAAACTCCGGTCGTCGGCTGTTCCAATGGCATTGTATAATTAAATCTTCGGCCAAAGTAATGAAAGGCAAAATCGTACCGACGCTTAATAGTGCGCTGGTTAAATCTAGCACAAAACCAACAGCTAGCAACGTCGTTGTCAGGGCCTAGGCAAGGAATACAGTAAGAATGAAAATCCTTATGAGGTATTTGCTTCCCACAAGAAATACAATTGTTAACTTTTTCTGACATCTGTCTGGAGCAAGAAAAAAAAAAAAAAAAGTTTCCCCAACAGGGTACTTAGCTTTTAATGAAGACTTCGTATCTGAAATTCGGTTTTGAAAAATCTCAGGAGTCGGCCAACCGGCACTTGCGAACTGCTTTTGCTTCGGGCACCGCGCAGCAAGAAAAACTGAAGAAAATGGCGTTGGCTGCATCTTTTATACCCCTGGCGCACTGACGTCAAGGAAGAGGCGACAGCAACCGATGCCGGACCAGGACTTTGGAATTCAGGCAGACTGCTGGTAACTTGCCAGCAGGATAACCCAAGTGTAATGACTGCAACAGTGAAACACAATGAACATCACTGCTCATTTGTAACATCCACAACACAGGAATCTTGGTTTACATTCCGAAGTTCCACACTGAACAAATTTTGCTCCAAATTATCATTTTCCACTGGGTTTCTCTTCTCCTCCACTTTGCGACATCACTAGGGCCCCTTTCTTGTTGCTGTAGGAGCCCTCTGGCACCACCATCTAGTAGCTGCAAGAGTATGGGAAGTTTCCCTATGTCCTGGACAAATCTCTAAGTAATATATCAACTCAGGTGTCCCCTGAAGAAGGGCTAGTTGGACTAACCCAGTCAAAGAAAAAAATATTTTGTAATGACAGTCTATTGAAATTGAACTAGTTATGTCACCTGCTACTGGTACTGCCCCGTGGAAGAAAGCATGTGGACCAGTTTCAGGAGATCCTCAGTGTTCCTTCCACCTGTCAATGTCCCGTCAAGTCAGCATCTCCGCCTTTGCCAAGAGCAGCTTAGGCAGTACCCCAGCCCATCCCCATCTTATTTCAAATAAATAAGAGCAAATGCTTTATTGCATGTAGCAGAATTTTTATTACTAATTATCTACAGTCTCTGGGAAGTGTTGTGCTTGTGGAAAGGGAATAAACAGCTGCTATACCATTAAACATAAAACTGTTTCCCGTAATAAAATAAATACAATAACAAAATTATGTGGAAATGCAGATGCGAAGAAATGAACAGTTCAGCCACATTTTTTTTTTTCAAAATCTATGCAACGAGCACACAAACATGAAACCTCATACTTCTAGACAAGGAAAATATTCCTGCACAGGACCAAGATGGAGCAGGTACCCAACTGAAAGCAATCTCGCCTTAGCCCGAACAAGCAAATAAGAGCACTAGTGAAATTCTCCAAAGCAAACTTTGTCTCTAGTAGATGTGTCCAATATAGACTCAATCATAAGGCCTTCTTCACATATGTCCGCAGTCTCAAAAGGTAGCACCCAGATCTGCTCAGAACTAGTAGTCAAGGACACCACCTACACAAATGCCATAGATCTAGCCAACTTGGCTGGATAACAGATTCAGCAAAAACTTCACCCCACTGTCCCCCCAAATCAGTAAATCAGGACAGCGACAGTATCTGCTCTCCTCCCCTTACCTTTCGGGAATAGGTCATCACTGCCCACTCAAAAAGCAAAAAATATAGCCTCCATGGGACCAGATAACATCCCAGGCTGCATCCTACATGAACTCGGGCAGGAACTTGCAGCATCACTAAGCATCCTATTCAATTACAGCCAGAGTACTGGCTTCATCCCATCTGAGTGGAGGACAGCCACTGTCATATCCCTGTGATAAACTGAGGGGCTGCCAGCCCAGCTGGAAAGAATTTTAAAATAATTCTATGTCATTATAAATATTAATATGATCCACAGGTTTGTGTAACAAATGTAAGAACACTTATGTTCCAAGTTTCCAAAACACCCTACTAGGAGAAAGTTGATAAGTAAAGGATTTTACGACTGCGTTTTTGATATCAAGCTCAGAGGCAGGATGTCTGCAGCTAGAAATTATTTTGATCATCCTAAGACAGAGATAATTACTAAGTTTCACATGTGAAGTGCGTCTTTCATTGCTGTGGCTTCCTGGCAGGTGCAGATCAAAACGAAACGTTATCTGTGAGCTTGGGAAACATAAGCAGAAGTAACAAGAAAGGTGTAATCTGAAGTGACTCGGCAGTAATGTGCATTACCAATTTAAGGGCCATCTCAGAAAGTAAGGATGGCATTTTGTATTTTGTTCTGAACCTTACAACTCACCAGCATTATGCCTTGCTCTCCAAGTAAGATATTTAGAACAGTGATTTCTCTTGGAGACAGAAATAGTTATATTAGTCTAGCTGTTTTTTTTATATTTATGTGAGACTGTCCTACAATTATGTTTTGAAGTACTTCTGTGAATCTGAACTCTCTAATGTCGTTGAGTTAATTAGTCTTATGTTTTTATTAATATTAAAAGCTTTAAACCTTTGAACTGCGGCTATTTTATGTAGAAATAATTTAAGTTACTTGCATGTATTTGGTGACACAGTATAAGCTGTTTGTCACACTTACTAACTGGATAATAACACTGCACAGTAGAATTGGACACTCTTTGGAAAGGGCCTTTAGGAGTAGCTGATAAGAGTCTGTGACAGTGATTACTACCTTATACCCCGGGCAGAAGGGGGCTTAGCTAGTGAACCTGTGCCAGCCTTCCTCAGGAAGGTCTGTTTGTATATAAATAAAGTCTCAGTGTTTCAGCTACTTGGGCCGATAAACGAAGCACTGGTTGGACAGAAAGGGCACTGGAGGTTTTGGCTTGACTACTCGGCCGAGATCTGAACCCTGTAGCTGTGCCAGTGGGGAGTGTTACGGGGGAATCTGAAAAGAAAGGGAGAAACCAGCCCGAGACGGACTGCTACCTCTGTGTACTCAATTGGAATTGTACTTTACTAAGTGTGTACTTGCCCTCCCAATGTGGATGCCCTTCACTGGTGCTAGTTGTGAGGATTGAGACTCAATTACTGGGCCAGTGCACAGGTGTCACATATTAATTGGTGGCAGTGGTGGGATATCCACATCAAGTACTAACTGTTTGACAGTGGCGAGTTAGCCACATCACATTAATTGGCTTGTAGTGGTGTGGACAATGAATTCCTCTAGCTTATGTACACTGATCACTGAAGTTGTTTTTGTACTCTAAACCAGCCACCCAGTGAACATTGAGAGTGCAGATCACAATTGTTTTATTTCTTTTGTTAGCTTAGTCAGGGAGAGCAGGCAAGCTGACAAGGAGCCAGTTGGCTGAGATGCGCCAAGCTAAAGGACTGGCGCATGGAAACCTAAGGCAGACATGATTGTAGCTTTGGTCACAGCTGCATCAGAGAACAGCAAACAGGAAGATGATCACACTGGCCGTGGATATGTACAACACTCACAGAATGGACAGCTCAACCTTTCTACAGCGGACTTAAATTTGAATTGTAGGCCAAGCCTTTCGAAATATCAGCAACAGTGAGTCTGAGGCGTCTAAGAGACTGGGGAAAATGAAAAACTGCTAAGCCTGGAAGCTGAGAAGGAGAGGCAGAGGCAACATGAAAAGGACATGCTGACTCTTCACCAGAGTCGTGGAGGTAATGGGGAAGGAAATAACCACACCCCAGAAGCACAAAAGGTCAGTAAATTTCTTCCACAGTTTACAAAGGGGAATAATTTTGACAGTTTCATTCATATGTTTGAGAAGGTATGTAAACTGTATAATGCTGACCAAGGGCTCTAGGTAAGGTTCCTGACACCTTTACTCCATGATAAAGCTCTGTTTTGTCCAAACTGCCTGACAATTACTTAAATTATTATGCTGTAAAGAATTGTTGCTAGAAATTTTTTAAGCCAACACTTGAAGCATATAGGAAAAAGTTTTGTGAGCACAGACGCAAGGCAGATTAAATTGTGTGTGAATATGTTGCTGAACTAATCGCTTATTTTCACAGGTGGGTGCAGGGATGTCAGGTCACCACTTCTGAAGGTCTAGCAGACCATTTGGTGAGGGAATAACCCCTTATCACTTTGCCTGAGGACATGAAGATCTGGTTACCTGACAGACAATGCTCTACTGCAGTTGAGTTGGAGAAGAGAGACTTGTACCTAACAAGCAGGGCATCCCTGCATAGGAAAGGGACCCCAAGTGCTGCTCATGGGTCTAAGGGAACCCATGGTGGGCAGCCCAGACTGCCCCAACAGAATCTGACAGTAGCAGGGGAAGCCACTAGTCCAGGTACACATCCACGACCTAGGGTTAAATGTTTTAAATGCAAGCAGTGCGGCCATGTAGCATACAGATGTACACAGAGGCAAGGTGAGAAACAAAGGAGAGCCAGCAAGTGGTAATGACAAGATACCAACAGTAGGTTGTCGAGACACCAAGGGTACCAAACTATCACAAGAGGTTATATCCTATGACAGTGAATGGCAAAGAGGCCATTGGAGGGAGAGGGGAAAGCCTCTGACATTACCATTGTGAAGCCTGCAATAGCTAAAGAGGAGCACTACTTGCCTGGGCAATCTACTCCCAATCAGATCTTTAGGAGGGACACCATTCCAAATACCTTTGGTTAAGGTTCACCTTAACTGGGAGGGTGGAAAAGGAAGCTAGCAAGTAGGTGTGTTTGAGGATATCCCTGCAGATGTCCTGCTAGGGAAGGATTTTGACAATCAGTACCATGTCTTCATCCAGTTACATGCAATCTGGCTGAGTCACACGCATGTGGGTCTGGTAGCCTGTGGGAGACCCACACAGACCACACACTTTCAGCCAGGACTGGTGAGATAGCTACTCCAGGGAGGGAGCTACCCTGCAGCAGTGAGACTGAAGGCGAGCCATAGCTTCTTGTGGGTACTCATGTTCCCTAGGACAGTGACTGCAAGGGCAGAGATGAGTAGGAGTACCCAGGCCAACAGTGAGGCACCGCTGTCTGAGGATGCCAGACTTCCTGTGGAAGAGGAGCTGGGAAAGGTTACAAAGAGTTAGAGTTGAAACAGGCTCAGCTCTCAAGACCCTACATGACCTCAGGTAGCTAGTGACACACCAGATTCTCAAGGGAAGGGGGACTCTGTATATTGGGACAAAGGGTTACTGTACAGAGAGTGGATCCCTGAGGGAGGGCTAGAAGGTGAAAATACAGCAGCTGGTAGTGCCTAGACTCTACCATCTGAAACTTCTAGCCATAGCCCATGATATTCCCTTTGCAGGTCATATGGGCATAAACTGTACAAAGAGATTATGCAGAACTTCTATTAGCCTGGAATTTCCAGAGATTTAAACAGGGTACTGCAGGACCTGCGAGCACTGCCAAAAGGTAGGCAAGGCAGGAGGCGAGGTGAAAGCACCTTTGATGCCTTTGCCTGTGACTGAGGATCCATTTCAGAGAGTAGCTATGGATATTGTGGGGCCTCATAGTACTCCAACCTCCACAGGGAAAAAGTACATCCTAGTGGTAGTAGATTATGTTACAAGATACCCTGAGACAGTGACTTTATCCTCCATTGAGGCAGAAAAGGTGGCAAATGGTTTGCTAGACATTTTCAGCAAGGTAGGTTTCCCAAAAGAAACATTGACAGAGGTGCCAATTTCATGTCAGACCTGCTGGCCTGTCTGTGGTAGTACTATGGAGTGAAGCACCTAATACAACCCCCAACCATCCCCAGACGTATGGTCTTGTTGAGATGTTAAAACTCTACACTCAAGTCCATGCTACAGGCATTTGCAGACCAGTTTAAGAGCGATTGGGACAAATATTTGCCACATCTGTTTGCTTAGAGAGGTTCCCCAGGAATCCACAGGTTTTTCACCCTTTGAGTTGCTTTATGGGCATAGGGTGAGAGGGCCGCTAGATTTAAATTCGAGACAAGTGGGAGGGTGAGTGTGAATCCTACAAGGAGTCTTATGGCACATATCCTAAACTTCAGGACAAGGCTCAGAGAACTTAAGGGCTTGGCCCAAGAGAACCTGGCAGAAGCCTAACAGCAGAAAAAGGTCTGGTATAACAGGAATGCTTGAGCTAGAGTGAGTATGTTGTAGGACAGCAGGTAATGGTTCTCATGCCTGTCGGGCACAACAAGCTGCAAGCAGCCTGGGAGGAACCTTACAAGGTGGTAAGAAAGGTCCGTGATGTTAACTACATGGTGGAACTGCTAGGCAGGAGTACAAATTGTACCATGTTAACATGATGAAACCTTACCATGATATGCAAGCCCCTGTGCTGAGTATTTGCAGTGGATTGCAGGAGGAATCCAAGGGAGATCTGGTGACTAATCTCCTCGGTGAGGCTTGGACTGACACCTCAGTGAAGGGGTAGCAATGCCCCAGCAGCTATCTCCTACCCAGGTTTGAGAAATCCTAGCAGTGTTACAAGAGTTTGGGGACATGTTCACTGGGAAAAGTACAGTTTTGTACCTACCATAAATGTAGATGTTCGAAGATCCACATTGCTGCAGTCCTAACACTTGGGTAGTCCGCTGTCCCTCGGTCGGCCTGAATATCAGAGTATAAGGCTGACGTCGGTCAGGGCGCATTTGACTGACATCAGAACGTCAGGGTACAAATGCGCATGACCGACGTCATATCCTCAGTCTTTTCTTGCCCCAGATGTCAGAAGACCCTAAAGAAAAAGGTCAAAACCCATAGGCAACAGCTAAACAACCAACCAGCCTAACACCAAGAAAATGTACAATATATACAATAAACACAATATACACAATATACCTCAGATGGATAACCCAACACACACAACCACCTCAAACTACAGAGGGGAAGGAGGGAGGGTAAATTGGACTGCAGCAATGTGGATCTTCGAACATCTACATTTATGGTAGGTACAAAACTGTACTATGTTCTTCATCTCACATTGCTGCAGTCCTAACACTTGGGTAGAATCCCAAAGCAGAGGTAAGGGAGGATGGCTAAACTATAATGAAGCAGGAGCTGCCAGAATGCCCTGCAACACAGCAGTGGCAAACCCAGCCCTGGACTTAGAGTACAATGGAAGGTGGTAATGCCTAGAGAAGGTATGCACTGAACTCCAAGTGGCTGCCTCCAAAATATCCTTAGTTGCCACCCCCCGCAAAAAAGCTGTTGAAGTGGCAGTAGCCCTAGTGGAATGAGGCCTAATCCCAGCTGGAACCTCTTTGCCATGATGGGAATAACAGAAAGCAATGCAAAATCCAATCCACTTAGAAATAGTTTGTTTTGACACGGGCTTGCCCTGAGAGCACAAAGCAAAAGAAACTAATAACTGCTGAGATTGCCTGAACCCTTTAGTTCTGTCCAAATAATATCGCAACTGCCTGTGTACATCTAAAGTGTGCAAAATCTTTTCCCCTTTATTTTGGGGATTTGCATAAAAAGTAGGCAAATGAATAGTTTGGTTTAAAGCCACACTAGAAACCACTTTAGGCATAAAGGAAGGATTAGTACGTAAAGATACCCTATCCTTATGGAAAATTAAGAAAGGCTCAACCGCCATAAGGGCCTGCAATTCAGAAACCCTTCTTGCAGAGGTAATGGCCAACAAAAAAGCAGTCTTCCATGACAAATATTTCAACTCAGCAGTAGCTGCAGGCTCAAAAGGTTGTAGAGTGAGTTTCTCCAACACAAAATTGAGATCCCAAGCAGGAGTAGGAGCCCTTCATGGGGGTCTTATATTCTTTGCCCCTCTAAGAAATTGCTTGAACAAAGGATGAGAAAACAATGGTGGGTCACAATCATAGTGAGTTGAAATTGCTGCAGCATGAATCTTAATAGAAGAGAAGGACAAACCTTTGTCCAATAACTCAGTAAGATATTGAAGAGCCACACTTAAATCAGGCTCAGAAACATCCAAATTCTTAGCTGCACTCCAAAATAAAAATCTCTTCCATTTATCTGCGTACACTTTCCTTGTACTAGGCCTTCTAGCTTCCAAAATCACATTCAAAACTTGTTGTGGAAGTTGAGACCCTCTATGGTTTAAAACAGAATATGCCATGCTGTTAGGTGAAGAGAGTGAAGTTTGACATGGAGCAAATGACTGTCCTCCTGGGACAACAGATGTGGAATTAAAGGTAAAGGCCATGGAGGCTTCCGTACTAGACTTCTCAGTAATGGGTACCAGTGCTGTCGAGGCCAATCTGGAGCTATCAAAATCATCCTTGGCTTGTCCTGTCTGACCTTCAGAAGTACCTTTGGGAGGAGAGGCAGAGGTGGAAAGGCATACACATGAAGATTTTTCCAACTGAAAGAAAGAGCATCCACTTTCCAAGCTGTGGGATGAAACCACTTTGTGCAAAACTTTGGCAGCTGGTGGTTTAGTGGAGAAGCGAACAGATCTATGTCTGGAGTTCCCCAGGACACTGTCAATTTCTGAAATACATGAAGATCCAGTTTCCACTGTGGGGATCCATGATTTGTCTGCTTAACACATCTGCTAAGGAGTTCTGTGCTCCCGGCAGAAACCTTGCCTGTAGACTTAGTTGTAAACTGAGAGCAGTCTCCCACAAAATCATTGCTTGCCTGCATAGAGGATAAGAATGTGTTCCGCCTTGCTTGTTGATGTACCACATGACAGTTGTGTTGTCTGTTAGAATCAACACCTGCCCTGGAAGAAGTAAATCCTTGAAAGCTATTAATGCAAACTGGACTGCTAACATCTCCTTCATGTTGATATGTAGATGTTGTAGTCTGGCAGGCCACTTGTCTTGTATCCACTTTCCATTTAGATGAGCTCCCCAAGCTTTGTCTGAGGCATCTGTCGTTAAAATCTGACTCGCCTCTGGCCGGGTCACAGAGAGTCACTTGTTTAGGTGACATTCCTGAGCCCACCACAAAAATTCCTTTTGAATGCAAGGTATTATTTGAATGACAGTGTCCAGATCCTGGCAGTGCTGTGTCCATACATTTTGAGATACCATTGTAGCTTCCTCATATGCAGTTTGGCATTGGGAAGCACCAGAATACAAGATGCCATGAACCCTAAGGCTTGAAGGACTGTCCTTGCAGTCAGCCTGGACTGATGAGATAGTTGATGGAAGTAAAGGGATAGACTCTTTTGTTTGTCCGGGGTTAAAAAGGCCATCTGGGATGCTGTATTCAGTCTCACACCCAGAAAGCACATGTCTTGAGAGGGTACTAGACTGGACTTTATTTCGTTCACAGAATACCCCAGGCATCTTAGCACTGCTATCACATATTCCAAATGACGAAGAAGCTCTTCCCTTCCTTGAGCCAGAATCAGGCAATCGTCCAAATAAGGATAGATTTGTATTCCTTTCAGCCTGAAGAAAGCTATCACTGGAGCCAGAACTTTCAAATACTCTGGGCAGTAGATAAGCCAAAGGGCAATGCAGAGAACTGATAGTGAGAAGTCCCAGTCCGAAAACGCAGATACTTCCTGCAACTTGGTCTGATAGGAACATGAAGATATGCCTCTTTGAGATCCAAAGTTACCATCCAGTGATCCTTGCCCAGCAGAGGTAAAAGTTGTTGTAACGTCAACATCTTGAACTTGGGAATGTCCAGATAAGTGTTGAGGATAGATAAATCCAAAATTGGTCTCCACGTGTTCCCCTTTTTGGTACAAGGAACAGGCGAGAATAAAATCCTAGGCCTCTTTCTGGCATAGGAACCGGCTGTATGGCCCCTATTTGGAGTAACAGAGAAATTTGCTTGTGAGCCTCTATTCTTTGTTGAGGAGGAATGTCTGGCATGCCCTTGAAAGGAGGCAAGGTATGGAAATAAAACCTGTAACCGTGATGTATGATGTCCAATACCCATCTGTCTTGGGTAATCAACCTCCAATTTTCTTTGAAAAGTGCCAACCTTCCTCCCAAAGGTGCTGCCAGGCGAGAAGGTTCTGGCAGCTGAAAAGGTAGGTCATTGGGTTTGCTTACGAAAGGACTGACCCCTGCCCTCACCTGAAGACTGTGCAGGAGAACTCCCTGTCCTAGGCCTGAAAGAGCCCTGACCTCTGCCCCTGCCACGTCTAGATCTACCAATAGACTGGGAATCATAAGAAGGATACGTCCACCCCTTAGTAGGCCAATTTCTACTAAACTTTGGAGGCTGAACCTGCAAAAATTCTTTAACAGTCTGCATAGACTTAGCCTTGTCTTCCATTTTCTTTAAAACTGCCTCAACAGGAGAACCAAACAAGACATCAGATTGCAAAGGGGCATCCAAAATCCTAGTTTTAACATGGTCAGATAAATTTTGATCCCGCAGCCAGGCATGCCTGCGAAGAACTGACCCAGTGGCAGCCACCCTGGACGAGGCCTGTACAGCATCAAAACCACATTGCAAAGAGTGCTTACCCACCTGTTCAGAAACATGCACTAAATCTTGTAACTCTTTACAATCAATACCTTCCGCCAGAGCATCAACCTTAGATTTCAGCTGTGAAAGGAGATAATTTTGAAATTTCAACATGTGAAACTGGCAATTCAAAGCTCTCATGGCTAGAGTGGAAGAAGTATAAACTTTCTTTCCCCATCTATCCAAGGCCCTGGCCTCTATCTGCAGGAACCGGATTCTTGACAACAGAAGCCTTAACACCCTTAGGCCCCTGGCTAACAGTTTCAGGGTCTGCCCTAGGACTCTTAAAAAGATACTTATGAGCTTCAGGTACCCTGTAATACCTATCAGGTTTAACAGGAGCAGGAGGCAAAGAATCAGGATTTAGAGAAGCCTCTGCAAATACATCTTCCACCACATTTAGAACAGGAGGTATAGCCAAAGGCCTATGCTGGGGTAAAAACAAAAATTCCCTAAGCCTTTTCCTGGAATCAGAGAAGTCCTGACCTTCCCATTTAAAATGCTCTCTCATGGAATGAAGGGTCTCTGAAAAAGAAAAATCCTCAGGAGGAGAAGCTGAAGGAGTAGAATCATCCACATCAGAATCAGAATAATGAGCATACTCCTGCAAGTCTTCAGCAGAAGACTCAGACACATCTGAAGCTTGTTCCCAATCCCCCAACACTGGTTCCATCCTAGGCCTTTTATCAGGAGGGGGCATAGAGCCTCTAATTAAAGTAATTAAATCTTCTGCCATTTTAAGCATGTGCTTCTTGGGCACAGAACCTGAAGAACTAGGAGTGACACCCACAGAAGCTAAACTAGACCTGCCTCTAGGAGAAGCCTTGGAAGCAGAAAGAGAGGGCCTAGACCCCTTAGGAAGGGAGGGGAGTACAGTAATCTGAGAAGCCCCTACAGCCTGACCTGCCTCCTGGGGGGCCACATCCTGTAAAATCAAAGTTTCCCCCTGAGACTCCACAGAGGCCTCCGTCGGAACCACCGGTTCCACTGACGCCTCTAAAGAACCGGCGTCCGGTTCGGACGACTCCTCTAACCTAGGTTTAATTGCCTTGTCCTTGCGCTTCTTCGAGGAAGCTGGCGTCGGAGCATCCGACGGCATTTTGTAATTGCACCGCTTCCCAAAGACCAACCTGGCACAATCCAACCTCTGCTTTATAGTGCGTTTATTGAACCTAGCACAAAAGCGGCACCCAACAACGTCGTGCTCAGGTCCCAAACAAGGTATACACAAATTATGGTAATCCCTATGCGGTATCTGTTTCCCACAAGAAATACAGTTATTCACTTTTTCTGACATCCGGTAAACCACTGAGGCAAGAAAAAACCAAAATATTCCCCAACGGGGTACTTAACCAACTCTGACTTCGGTCTGAAACTCCGAATTCAAAAAAATTTCAGATCGCCGAACGGCACTTGCAACACTGCTTCTGCATCGGACCATGCGGCAAAAAAGACTGAGGATATGACGTCGGTCATGCGCATTTGTACCCTGACGTTCTGATGTCAGTCAAATGCGCCCTGACCGACGTCAGCCTTATACTCTGATATTCGGGCCGACCGAGGGACAGTGGACTACCCAAGTGTTAGGACTGCAGCAATGTGAGATGAAGAACATCCACAGTGCACCTACCTGGTGCAGCAGCAGGTGGATACAGGACCCCAAAGGCCTATTAGGCAGGCCCCTTATAGAGTGCCTAAGAGTCAGACTCTGAGGGAGGAGATACAGGAAATGTTGGAACCAAGGGTAATTCAAGAGTCCAACAGCCTCTTGGTCTCGCCAGTGGTGCTGCTGCCAAAGAAGGGTGGCCGCACCAGAGTCTGTGTGAAATACAGGAAATTAACTGAGTCAAATGCTTATCCCATGCCTAGGACAGATGAAGCCCTAGAGCAGCTAGGTGATGCCAAGTATCTTACCAGCACTGATCGTACCAAGGGTTACTAGCAGGTACCCTTAACTCCCAGTGCTAGAGAGGTCAGTCAGCCTTTGAGACTCCTTTTTGTGAACTCATACAAGCCAAGATGCCCTTTGGGATGAAAAAATGCCCCAGTGAGTTTCCAGAGGCTGGTAGATCATATCCTAGCAGGAGGGTTTGCCCTTGCTTACCTAGACAATATTGCCCATCTACAGCCATTCCTGGCAAGAGCACCTTCAGCATATCAGGGAGGTGCTGGGCAGACTATAGAGGGCAAGGTTGACCATTAAGCCTAGCAAATGTCAGGTGGGTATGGCAGAGGTCTCCTACCTGGAGCATAGTGGGGAGTGATGAGATCAAGCCAAACCCTGCCAAGGTGAAAGCCATTCAGGCATGGGCTGCACCAGTTACCATAAAGCAGGTGAGGGCATTCTTAGGGACAGCATGGAAGTACAGAAAGTTTGTCCACAGTTATACTACCATAGCTGCTCTCCTCACAGAAGCTTTGAGAGGGCTGCCTATGTTAGCTAGTCCAGCTTACAGCAAAAAGAATTGATTGTGCAGGTGATGTTTCGAACCACGGGGTGGGAGCTGTACTTAACCAGATTTCTTAAGAGGAAGAACAGCATCCAGTGGTTTATCTCAGTTGTAGGCTCCAACCCACAGGAATGCTATGAAGCTGTAGAAAATGAATGTCTAGCCATAGTGTGGGCACTGCAGAAGTTTCAGCCTTATCTGCATGGAAGAAAATTCACTGTAGTTACAGATCACAATCCCCCAACATGATTACATCGAGCCAGCCAGCAAATTGCCAAGTAGCTAAGATGGAGCCTAGGGTTGCAAGCATATGTCAGTGCAGCACCGCAGTGGGATTAGCAAGGACAACGCAGATGGCCTCTCAAGACAGGGAATGGGGTAAGGTATATCCAGATATACCTAACCCTCTCAAGCAATGTTTTTGAAAAAAAGTACAGATGTGTACACTTACCATAAATGTAGATGTTGAGTGTATTTCACTGTTGCAGGCATCACATTTGGGGTTATCTGCCTGCGGGTAAGCCCTCAATCGGCCTGAATACCAGAGTCTTGGGATTTCTGCATCGGATGCTGTTGCTTCTTCCATGACGTCAGGGGTAACACACAAGCAGTCGATGCCATTACATCAGTTTTTCTTGCCCCAAATGTCAGGAGCCCCCTAAATAGTAAGCAATTACATGGTGTGGAACACCCCCAGCAAAAAGCAAATAACACTGATATAAGTTATGCCAAACAAAAAGGATAGGCAGAAGTAAAGAGAAGTCAGGGGGCTGGAGGGAGGGTAACCAGGACTGCAATAGTGAATACACTCCAACATCTACATTTATGGTAAATGTACACAACTGTACTATGTTCATGTTTCACTGTTGCAGTCGTCATTTTTGGGTCGATTCCCAAAGCAGAGGATGGGTGGAGGCAGTCAAGAAGCATTAGGGCTGGCAAGCAGGCCCTATAAGACTGCTGTGGCAAATCCAGCTCTGGATTTAGAAAAGATAGGCAAGTGGTAATGCTTGGTGAATGTGTACAGAGCTCCAGACTGCAGCTTCCAGGATGTCCCTGGTAGGGAGTCCCTTGAGTAAGGCTGTAGAAGTAGATGTAGCCCTAGTGGAATGTGTTCTGATCCCCGGTGGGGTAGGTTTCACATGGTGTTTGTAGCAGAAATGGATGCAGTGTGCTATCCATTTAGAAATGGTTTGCTTTGAAATGGCCTTGCCCCCTGCAGCAAAGCGGACTAGCAGCTGGTCAGTTTTCCTGAAAGGTTCAGTCGTGTGCGGATAGAACCCAAGTTGCCTGTGTATGTCCAGGGAGTGCAGGATCTTTTCCCTTTATTCTGAGGATTAGGGAAAAAGGTTGGCAAATGAATGAATTGGTTTAAGGCCACACTAGATACCACCTTGGGCATAAATGATGGGTTAGTCCGGAGGGAAACCCTGTCCACATGGAAGATAATGAAGGGTTCCACAACCGTAAGGGCCTGCAATTCAGACACTCTTCTTGCTGAAGTGATGGCTAGAAGTACAGCCGTTTTCTAGGAGAAGAATTTTAACTCTGCTGTAGCAGCAGGTTCAAAGGGTGGAAGCAGGAGCTTTTCCCCAATACAAACTTAAGGTCCCAGAATGGAGTGGGAGCCTTAAATATTTGGCTCCTCTCAGGAACTGTTTGATCAGAGGATGAGAGAAGAGGGGTGGGTTCAGTATTATAATGAGCTGAGATGGCAGAGGCATGATTCTTAATTGAAGAGAAGGATAGGCCTTTGTGGAGCATTTCTGTTAAGTAATCTAGTATACGAGGTAAGCTGGGCACAGTTGTGTCCATTCCCTGAGACTGGCTCCAAGAACAGTATCTTTTCCCTGAATAGGATTTTCTAGTACTAGGCCTCCTTGCCTCAAGGATGACATCCAGCACCTGTTTACTGATGGTTACTGTTCTGGGGAAGAGCCAGGCTGCTAGGTTCAGGGTCTGTTAATGAGGATGCAAAATCTAGCCCTCCTGCTGGGACAGCAGGGAAGGGCTTTGAGGCAGGTGCCATGGTGGCAATTCTGTCAAGACTGCGCAAAAGAGGGCACCAGTGCTGACGTGGCCAGTCTGGTGCAATCAAGATTGTCCTTGGCTTGTCCTGTTTGATCTTTAGTAGAACTTTTGAGAGGAGGGGCAGAGGGGGAAAGGCATAGTTTTCTCATGTAAAAGGACAGGGCATCCACTTTCCATGCTTGACTGTGGGGAGTTCTTGAGCAAAACTTGCTCAATTGACAGTTCTGAGAGGAAGCAAAGAAGTCCACCTCTGGTGCCCCCCACCTGCGCCTCAGAAGCTTGAATATGTTGGGTTACAGTTTCCACTCGTGTGGGTCCAATAGATTTTTATTAAACTGTCTTGCCAGTGAATTTAGTTTGCCTGGCAGGAAATGAGCTTGCAGGTGCACTTGGTTGCTCAAGGCTGTGTTCCACAGAGCCATGGGTAATCTGCAGAGTGGGTAGTAATTGGTTCCCCCCTGCTTGTTTATGTACCACATAACTGTGGTGTTGTCCATCTTTACCAATAGTTGTCCTGGAAGAATAAAGCCTTTGAAGGCTGTCAAAACATTCTGTACAGCTCACATCTCTTTTTGATTGATATGCAGGAAAACTCTACGTGAACTACCTAGTCTCTCCTTGCTCTGCCTCACAGTGTTGGTGAAAACCTACAGTTATTTTAGGTATTTAACTAAATTGTGAGTGCTTTAAAGTTGTACTATTTGTAAGGGCCAGCACACCCGTGGACCTACCCCCTTAGACTTCGTTTCAGCTATTAACATACTACTTTTTCCCTCCACTTAGACCTACCCCATAGGCCATCTATTAATAGACTTTTTTCCCTCCCTTTACCTCCTTTATTTGTTCTCATGTAATTTCCAATATATTCCACTAGAGGGCAGCAGAACTCAGGGCTTGTAAAGCTGTTTCTTACTGCCAACCAAACTCCTCTAGCCCTACGTACTAGCCTCTCACAGTTACCCCTGTTAGTACTCTTACTACATGTGACTACCCCCCACCCCTTGAAGGATTGTAAAAAAAGAATTTAACCTTGCTAGCCTTAATATAAATAAACCAGACAACTTATTCTATCATCACTTACTACCCCAGTTATAGAACTACTCAACTGATTCTCTACATAACCTACTTTTCCTGCTATAGAACTCATTTTTCCCTTTTCCCCTACACATCTATACTAAAATCTCAACCTCTTATGTCTTATGTTAAGTAGATAAAGAAAGTGCCTCTTACCTACTCAAAGCTTGCAGAACACAGTCTCACTGTATAACCGATTGCCCCCCAGCCTCTCTCAGCTGTGACCCACTCCGTTCGCCCTACGGGCTCACTCCGCTCCCCTACCCCCATTTCCCACCCACCCCCAGTGGGCCTAAACTTATATTTCTTAAACCACAATCAACCAATCCCTTTCTCCTTCCTTATCACAAAATTACCACACCCTTACATTTTTTTCCTACCAGAAAATATAACCCAATACTTTACCATATCCCTTTCCTGCTAGCAAACAAGTATTAATTCCCTGCTCTATACACTCTTCTTATACAATCACCACCTGTTTTAATTTTAGACTTAACTCCTAAAACTTCTTTACATATCTCTTCAAAATACCTTTAGTAGCAACTAAAATGACCAAACCAATACTCTTAGCTTTAATTTCAATTGCTCTCACCTCCACCTAACTCATCACCTCCTTTGAAAAACTGTACTATTTCCATTTCAATTATTCCCCAAAACAAACAGCTATACATACTCCCATACTCCCTAATATTCAAACTAACGTCACTTTTGTTCCCACCTATCTACTACCTAAATACCATAGATGCTCCCACATTAAATACAATAAACCCACAGTAAAGAAAGTAAAATATCTAACCAACTTTACAAATACTTACACAATCAAACTAAGCAATCCCTCCTTAAAATACGATGATCTCCACCCTAACCCTACAAATCCTGCTACCCTAATAACCCACCCTAAGGTACCAAACTCTTTCCTAATAGGACACCTAAATATCCGCAGTATTAAAAACAAAGTAACCCATCTCCACACCCTTCTAGATATTCACGGCTTTGACATATTCTGCCTGACAAACTTGGTTAAAACCAGACACCAAAGACAATGAAGTCATTCCTCAAGGATATAATATATTAAGACAAGACCGAATAAAAAGCAAGGGTGGGGGAGTAGCAGTCCTATTCAAAGATGGACTTTAAATCTCCACTTCACCATACAACCAACAGATTTCAAGTTAACCAAAATAAATCTTTATATAGCATTTGTATCCACCTATCCCCCGGTAATAATATCAATACTATAGAGGATATTCTAAGCTGGATGTTCTCAACCTACCCTCAAGAAACAATAATACTTGGTGATTTTAATACGGACTGGAAAGCTGTTAACACTGCTAATCCTACCTCCCATATCAACCTTCACGGCTTTAGTCAAACTATCACTTCCACAACTAGAATCACTAAACCAAATAAGAAAGAGAGCACCTTAGACTGGATACTTATAAACAGAAACCAGCTTACAACGTAGGAACTCTGCCAGACTATGTAAACGATCATTCATGGTCCTACATCCTAAGGCAAACAAATGATCAGTCTAAACCCCACCAACATATAGGATTGCACGTTCCAACAAACGCTTTAACCCAGTACTATTCCAAGATGAACTTAGAACCTGTGACTGGAACCCTTTAAAAACCCTACCACTTGAACAAGCTGTTAAATACCTAAACTTTATATTCTTATCAATCCTAGAAAAGCACGCACCCAAATGGTCCATTAGAATGAAGTCCAAGCCTACCCCCTGGCTTTCTAAAGAAACCAGACAAAAAATGTTACTTGGGAACAAGGCTTGGGCTAAATGGAGAGCTAACAAAACCATCTCAGATGAACAAACTTTTAAGCATTTAAGAAATATTACAAAAAAGGCAATACTTACAGACAAAAAGTACTACTGTAAGTTACAGCAAAATCACCAAAACAATCCCTAAAAGTTCTGGTCTAGTATAAATAAAGTCCTAAACCCAGGCCACTCACGTACACCTACCCCATCCCAGGCTGAACAAAACACCCCCCACCAAACTGACAATACCTTCTTCACAGAGACCATACAATCACTAGCCAGTCAACTAGTCCATGACAACTCAAGCTTCCCCTCCACCATACCTGGCACTCTTCCAACATTCCATCTGAAACCCATCTCAACCACTCATCTATAAATACATCCAAAAATTTAAACCTTGTACTCCTCCTGCTGACCAGCTACCATCTGAATACCTGCAAAAAGCAGCCAGAGTAATTTCTTATCCCATATCCATCCTCATAAATAGAACCATTAAAGAAGGAATAGTTCCAGACATCTGGAAAATCTCCCATATTATCCCCCTACACAAAGGGGGTACCCTCTAATGATTATTCCAACTACCGGCAAATAGCTATATTATCACCCCTAGCAAAAATTATGGAAAAATGCATTCACCAACAACTTTTAAACCATTTACCTCAACATAACATCATAGCAAACTGTCAGCATGGCTTTAGGCCATCCCATAGCACCACAACTGCCCTATTATCCTTTACAGAAGCCATCAATAGAAATCATAACAACAACAACCTCTCTTCTGCACTCTTTATTGACCCATCAAAAGCATTTGACATGGTAAACCATACCCTTCTTATCAACATTCTTGAATCCCTTTCCCTTGACTGCCTGGCAGTTAAATGGTTCAAGTCCTACCTTACCAATAGGCAGTTCTTTGGGAAAATAATATATCATCCCTTCTGCCCGTCACACTCGGAGATCCTCAGGGCTCTATTCTAGGTCCACTTCTTTTCTCACTGTTTATCAACGACCTCCATATAGCCATTCCACAAGCCACCTGCATTCAATATGCAGATGATTCTACACCAATATGCTCAGCAAACTCCCCAACTGATCTACATTCTCTTACTCAGAATGTTTTCAACATGGTTCACTAAACGTTGCCTCCTGCTCAATGCCAAAAAACAAAACTTCTCTTCACACCCACCAGCAAATCCTCCCCCATAGAATTCTCTGTCATCTCCAATAATGGCATAAGTATACTCCCCGATTCTACCACTACATTGCTAGGAATTACTATTGACAATAACCTTACATTTGACAGCCACATAAATAACACCATCAAAACTGTAAACAGAAAAATAGGCTCCTTATATAGAATTAAACATTTCATAAAACACCAATAGCCAGAACTAAGATTGCACACTCCCATTTAATTTAAACTCTTCTGTATGCCTCACCAATATACACTAATCTAAAAAAAAATAATCTCACCGAACTAGCTAATTCCTATAATAACCGCCAGATTTGCCACCGGAAATCCTTTTAGAACTCACCACTGTCTGAATCTAACGCAGCTAGGCTGGCTTGAATTTCAAAACCAATTGAAACTCTCTCAACTCACCATTGCCCACAAGATATTTTATAAACCCAAACAGCACTCCTATACTTTCCAATTTCATAATCCCATACAAAAATCTAAATTCTCTTCGCTCTTCCAGCAAGCTTCTTGCTAGCATAAGCAAGTCTTACAACATGGCTGGAGTTTCTCCGTTTTCCAACTCTGTGGGAAAAAAACTGGAACCTACTGTCTAATGACCTAACTTTAATTTCTTCACTGCCTCTCTTTAAACCAAACCTCAAAACACACTGGTTATGCCCCTGTAGCAACCTTGATTAATCTTCTCCTTCACTACAAATATTTCTCCTCTTGAACCTCTACCTATTTCACATTCTTTGCAGTAGGACTGTAACTGCTTTACAGAATTCAACATACTGATGTAATCTATCCTGCTTAATACTCTGAAAATCTATATCCTGTTTAATATACTGATAGTCTACATGCATCTCACTGCATATTGAATTATCCTATACATATTGTCACCTCTACTATTGTAAATACCTACATTACTCTAGTAATAATTCTGTATTTTTTGTAATCTAAATTACTTCCTGCTTTTTGAATAATCTTCTATTGAAATCCATTCATTTATTATGTATTAATATTGACTTAATTTTTAACTGCTTTTTAATTTTTAAATGTTTAATTTCAATTTTTGTTGCCACTGGAGCTTTTCTCCCTGGGCCTCTACTGAAAATGGAAATATATCCAGTTAGACTAGCCTGGTTAAGAAATGTAAAATAAATAAAATTTGCTTTGGGCTCCCATTTGCCTTGAATGCATTGTCCTACCATGTGAGGAGCCCATGCATAGTCTGATGCATCTGTTAGGGTTTGGGCGACAGGGGGTTGAGTGACAGGGAGTCTCTTGTTGTAGCAGGCCTCTGCCTACCAAAGGAACTCTGTCCTTAGGCAAGGAATGATCGGAATCATTGTTTCCAGGTCCTGAGAAAGTTGATACCAGAGACTTTTAAATACCACTGAAGTTTCCTTATATGCAGTCTTGCATATGGAATTAGTAGAATGCAAGAGGCCATGAACCCTAGGGCTTGCAGTATTTTTTTGCAGATAGCTAGGTTTTGGTGGCAAGTAGATTGAATTAGTTTGTCAAATTTGTTTTTCTGGAGTGAGGAATGCCATCTGAGAAGTTGTGTTCAAGTGTGCTCCCAGGAATACAATCAGTTGGCTGGGTACCTGATGCGATTTATTTTTGTTGATGGTATACCCCAGTGAAGTTAGCAGTCTGTTTACAAATGTCTGTCAGATGCTGTAGTAGCAATTCCTGACTGTCCACCTGAATCAGGCAATCGCCCAAGCATGGGTAAATTTGAATTCTTCGCTGCCTACAACATGCAATGGTGGAACTTGGCATTTTGTGGATACCCTGGGTGCAGTAGATAAGCCAAAGGGAAGTGCAGAGAACCGATAGCTACATTTCAGAGCAGGCTCTATGCACTATTTCCTGTACGATTCCGTTATGGGGATGTGCAGATAAGCTTCTTTTAGGTGTCTAGGGTGGCTGCTCTGAAATGTAGCTATTTCCAGCACGATTCCCTTATGGGGATGTGCAGATAAGCTTCTTTTAGGTGTCTAGGGTGGCTAGCCAGGAGTCCTTGGTTAGCGTAGGAAGCAGCTATTGGATAGTAAGCATTTTGAAACCACCAGAAAGGTGTTGAGAAGAGACAGATCCAGGATAAGGTGCCAAGGGTTTTCTTTTCCGGGTACCAGAAACAGTCTGAAATAAAAACCTTGTCCCCTTTGCTCTGCTGGGACAGGCTGAATAGCCTTGATAATGAGAAGAGAAAATACTTACTTTTGGGCCTCTGCCCACTGGTTTGGGGGGGAGGTCTGGCCACCCGCTTGGGGTTGACAGTGAGTGGAGGTGGAATCTGTATCCCTGGGAAACAATGTTTAAGATCCATCTGTCCTGCGTAATGTACTTCCAGGTTTTTGCATGCAGGGCAAGTTTTCCTCCAAAAGGTACAAGTACTTGAGCAAGGCTTGGAAGAGTTAAGGATAAGTCATTGTGAGATTTTACCGTAGGATTGTGGCTTACTATTCCCTGTTTTAGAGGTGGGAGCACTCCACTGCTTAGATCTGTGCATACCCTGAGACTGTAGTCTTGGTGGTCTGCTGCCCCTGAGTTTTGACTGAGAAGGTCCGAGAGGGACTGGAAAAGACCAGTTGTTAGAAGGCCAATGCCTACCGAATCTAGGTGGTTGTACCTGTAAGAAATTTTTAACAATTTGCATAGATTTAGCTTTTTCCTCCATCCTTCTGAGGACTTCTGCTTTACTGCCAAAAAGACGTTCTTGGTTTAACGGTGCATCTAGTAATTTTGCTTTGATATGGTCTGGCAAAATTTGTTCCTTAAGCCAAGCATGTCTTCCAAGAACAGACCCAGTGACAGCAGCCCTGCAAGATGCTTCTAAGGCATCAAAACCACATTGCAAAGTTTGTTTTCCAACCTGGTTAGCAGAATGCATTAACTCTTGTAAATCCTTATGTTCTGCACAACCAGGAATCAACATTCTGTTTAAATTAGTTCCATATGTTGCTGATACTTTAACATATGAAACTGGCAAAAGAAAGCCCTGATGGCAAGAGTAGCAGAGGTGTATACCTTCTTACCCCATCCATCTAAAGCCCTAGAGTCCCTTGTCTGAAGGGGTAGGGTTTTTGGCTGTTTTAGCCTTAATGCCTTTAGGTCCCTGGAAAATGGTCTCTGGATCCAAAGTAGGATTTTTAAAGAGAAATTTGTGGGAGTCAGGCACTCTGTAGTACACATAATGTTTCCTGGGAGCTGGGGCCAAGTATCAGGGGTAAGGCTGGATTCCAAGAAGGCTTCTACAATTTCCAGAACAGGATGTATCGCTAGAGGCCTGTGCAGAGGCAAGTTTAAAAATTCCCCAAGTCTCTTTTTGGACTGCGAGTAGTCCTGGCACTCCCACCGGAAATGTTCTCTAAGGGTATGCAGGGTTTTGCCAAAGGAAAAATCTTCTGGTGGGGAAGCAGAGGGAATGGACTCCTCTGCATCAGAATCCTCATAGATGGATAAGGGTATGTGATGGATAAGGGTATGATGTCCTGGTAATCTGAAGGAACAGAGTCAACAGACACATGATCTGAAGAAATCAGAAAGAAAATCAGTTCTTGGTCTTTTTGAGGGGGAAGGCTGGCTTCCCCTAATTAAAGTAATAAGATATTCAGCCATTCTAAGCATTTGTTTCTGAGGCATGTGGGCCTGAGAATGCGCTTTGGTCGGTTTCCTAGGCATAGTACGAACTCTGGGCCTGAGAAATTTGGAATTTTTGGTTTTGAAACTAAGTTGGTTTAATATGATAATCGGAAGGCTTGAATACACCCTCAAAATCCAGTCCTGCATAGCGGCTCCGGACCCATCCAAGGTACAGACATACACAGGTTCCATAGTCGAAAAAGCCTCTTGTGGCATACCGGACTCCGAATGGGTCTCAGTAAAGGCCTGCAAATTTGTAAGAAGCGGGTATCAGGGGCTGCAAAGGCACCCGAGTACTAGCCTATGCGGTCCACCTGTCTTTATCCTTACGTTTTTTGTCGGATCGGTAGCCTGATGGCTTATTGAAGCCATTTCAGAATACGAAGAACGAGAGTGAAAAAATTTAGCAACAAAGATAGCCCGACGACAAATGGTACGGGCGTTAAACAAGGCACAAAACAGACAGCGATGAATGTCATGGTCTGGGCCTAAACAGATGACGCAGTAAGAATGAAAATCTCCGAGTTATTTGCTTTCCACAGGCAAGACAATTGTTAATTTTCTGACATCGGTTAGAGCAAGAAATAGAAAAAAAAAAAAAAAAGGAGGAATCTCCGATGGCGGTACTTATCTTTTAGAAGACTTCAGGTCTGAAACTCGAAAAATGAAAATTTCAGGAGGCGGATGACCGGCACTTGCAAACTGCTTTGGACACTGCACAGCAGGAAAAGCTGATGTAATGGCGTTGGCTATATGTTTTATACCCCTGACGTCATGGAAGAAGTGATGGAATCAGACACAGAAATACCAAGACTTTGGTATTCAGGCCAACCGAGGGCTACCTGCAGGCAGAAAACCCAGATGTGATGACTGCAACGGTGAAACACGAAGAACATCTAGCTTGAGTTCTCAGGGTGTGATGCCTGTACACTGGCCCAGTAATCAAGGAGCCTCAATTCTCACCACTAGCACCAGTGAGAGACTTTTACATTGGGTGGATAACAAGTATACACACAGAAGTACAATTTCCCATAAGAGCACAGATCAGTCACTCTGGGGCTGGTTTCTCCCTCTCTCTCCAGATACCCAATAAGACTCTCCAATGGCACAGCTATAGGGTTCAGTTCTCAGCTTGATTGGTCAAGCCAAACCTCAAGTACCTTCTCTGTCCAACCTGTGCTTCCTGTCCCTGCTCAAGTAGCTGACACACTGAGATTTGACTTAAATACAAACACACAGACACTCCTGAGGAAGGCTGGCAGAGGTTCACTAGCTATGCCCCCATCTGCCAGGCTACAAGGTAGTAATCACTGCCACCAACTACTCTTATCCGCTACTGGCTCTTACCAAAGGGTGTCCAACTCTACTGTACGATGTTATTATCCAATTAATAAGTGTGACAAACAGCAAAGCTACTGGAGTGGCTTATACAGCATAACGAAATACATGCAAGTATGCTAAGAGCTTAAATTATCTCTACACAAAACAGCCACAGTTCAAAGGTTTAAATACATTTAATAATGAATAAAAACACATGACAATACTTATTAATTCAACACAGTGACATTAGTGAGTTCAGATTCACATAAAATACTTTAAAACAACATTGTAGGATAATCTCACATAAATATAGAAAACTAGACTAATCTTACTATTTCTACCTCCAAGAGAAATCATTGTTCTAAATATCTTACTTACAGAGCAAGGCACAGTGCTGGTGAGTTGTCAGACTCAGAACAAAACACAAAATGCCATCCTTACTTTCTGAGATGGCCCTTAAATTGATAATATACATTACTGCAGTCTCATTTCAGATTGCATCATTTGTGTTACTTCTGCTTAAGTTTCCCAGGGTCACAGAAATTGAAATTTAACATTTCTTTTTGATCTGCACCTGACAGGAAGCCAAAGCAATAAAAGACATTTGACACAAGAAACCAAGTAATTAACTGTCTTCTTAGGACAACAGAAAGAATTTCTAGCTACAGACATCCTGTTTCCAAGCTTGAAATCAAACACTGTTGCAAAATCATTTATCAGCTTTCTTCCAACAGGGAGTACTGTGGTTATATTTTAAGAAGCTCAGAACAAATGCATTTGTTACACAAGCCTGTGGATCATATTAATATTTATAATGGCATTGATTTATTTTTAAAATTCTATCTACCTGGGCTAGCAGCCCCTCAGTTTAACACAATCCCTTTGCACAAAGGTGGAGCATCTACTGAGCTGGGAAATCATAGGCCCATCAGCCTAATTAGCCTGTCCTGCAAGGCTATGTAATGGATTGTCATGGACCTCATCAACAAGGATATGGGCAATCTCCAAACACTCAATCCCACACAGTTTGGCTTCATCAAGGGGAGGTCATGTCTGTTAAATTTGGTTGACCTCTGAGGCAGTCATCACAGTCATGGATGACGAAGGGAAGACTGCGCACACCGCCTACCTAGACCTGGCCAAAACCTTAGACACTTTTCCCCACTCAGGCATAATAAACAAACACTCTCAAAATAGGCATCAATCCATAGGTTACCAGATAAGTAGCAAACTGGCTCACTGACAGAACCCACCTAATCAAAAATAAGGGAAGCCACCTACAGTAGTAGACCCATAACAAGTGGCGTACCCCAAGGATCAGTCTTGGGGCCTCTTACTTGAGGATATACTTTTCTGTGGTGCAGGCCAAAACCAATGGGCTATGACTGACCAAGTTTGCAGATGACTGCAAGCTAGGCTCGGTCATCAATTCCCCTAGTGATGCTGACATCCTCCAAGAGAGTGTCACCCAAACAAATAACTGGTGCCAGAAACATGGCCTCAAGCTGAATACCAAAAAATGCACCATCTCTTTTGGGGAGAGTGACATTTATCCCCACAAATTATTACTTTAACAATAACAGCCTAAGCAAGCAGTAAGCTGTAAGGGAATTGGCCATCCATGTTGATAGCAACTTAACTTTTGGACCACCATGCTGCTTCTGTTGTACGGAAAAGCTTTCTACATGGCCCACCTTATAAATAAAGATGTCATCCAAGTACCAGGTCATAATATCCCTGTATTCTTCCCGTGTAAGGCCCATTATTGACTACGTCCTTTTCAGCATGTACGTAGCAAAGCACATGCAGCAGCTGGAGACAACAGAAGTTCCTCACCAGGGCAATTCAGCGCCTCAAACAGCTATCATACACTGACAGGCTAAAAGCCCTGTCCATCTACTCAGTTTCATACAAACTCCTCAGAGGTGACCTCTGTCTGGCATACAGAGCAATCTCAGACCCCCACCTTGACGGGACAGCTGAATAGCCACAAGTCAAGCTCCACTCGAGTAACCAGTACAGGCGACCTCAACCTGGTTTGTGACATTAACAGGACTTGATGGTGAGACCGATGTGTGTGCCATAGACTCCCTCAGCACCTCAAGCAGAGCACCTCATTATCAGTTTTTAATCGCAACCTGGATAACTAGATGGGAAACAGAAAATACACCCCTGGGATTCCACCTGTGCCCCTGCTGGATTGGGGCATCGGGTGCTGACTTGAGTAAACATGTACTAAACTCTTGGCTAGACTTAGAAGGGTCTCAGGATCATGATCCTATTACATTCTCACACAAACTAAAATCCCTTAAAAAGGGAGAACAGAGCTCATTTAAAAGCAGCAGTGAATATTCAGCCCCACTGCACCATTCTACATTTCTGACCACAGGCAAGGTAAGTCAACAGGTACTGAAAATGGACATGTGTCCAGCTAGACTAGCCCGGTCAACAAATGTAAAATAAATAAAATACTAAAAGCATAAATCAACTTAAACTAAAGTAACAAAGTTCATTCATTTCTGCCTCACAAAACCTAGTTAACATTTTCTTTTCAAAAAAAAATGTCTATCTAAAGGTGCACACCCAGACATTAAAAAACTGTTTATTCCTGATGCTGCCATACATTACAGCTCATACTCCAACTGCATTAACTGTTATGTCCAACCACACCCCTAAGCACTGCTACCGGATATGTGTCCAAGGATTTACATACTTATAACTAATCGCTTCAATATCCAAAGAGGGAAATACAACAATCCAAAATGAAAACTTTTTTTTTTATATTCATCACTACAAAATTTTCACGCGAGTACATAATTATAACACACACAAACACTTTATTCGCAGCGAAGTGTAAAAATAGTAGCCAATTTTACATACTTTCAAAACCACCACTCAAAAACAAAACGCAAGGTCGCTGTACACCATAATGACAAAATATGTAAACCCAGAAAAAAGCTAGCCAAACACTCCCGCCTCTTAAAAAAGTAAACCTGGAAAATTATTATTGTGTTATATCAAGATTAGGAATCTATGTAGGGATGTCGCCTATTTTGTACACAACCACTGACACGCTTGTATTCTAGGCATTTCAAGCATCCTTCCACTAATGCTTTCGGTGGCCAACTGCATTTCAGTATTCAGCCACCCTTTGTTTCCTGAACAAAATTAAAACACAACCTCGCTTTCCTAAACTGTGATTTACCCTCAAACTTTACAGTGCTCATTCGCATTACACAACCAGAGCAGCAAACTTTTCTCAGTTTGTAAACAATGCGAAGAAATGTCCCGTAACTAAATTCAAGATTAAGTAATACAAATAACTTTTATACATAACGATCCCTCAAAACATCCACTGTTGAAAGAATCAAAAAGTTAACGTGCAATCTCATCTTCCTACGCCATAGAAACTCAAACAAACCACAGGGACTACCACAGAGTTTCAATCCCATGCACTGTCTCTTGTCTGTACAACAAACCAGGGCCTATAATCCCAAATTTCTCCACTCCCTCCTAATCACGGCTCCCTTCTTACCTTGGTTTTACGCTGGCCGTACTACGCTCATAGGCCCACACTGCGGGCTGTGTTGCAGAAACCAACGGATCTGTGAAGCTGGAAGTCGGGTAATCCCTGTCCATCACTCAGGAAAGAACGTAATAATCATTCCACAATGAAATCACTGTTAAATAATTCACATTGTTCCTAATTCAACGAAAATACTTTGTTTCCACTTATATTATAATTCCTAATTAGAACTTTCTTTATTAGTAATATTAATTACTGTTGTTAATTCATGTTATCAAACAGGAAAGGGCGATATGGATCTACTCCCCATGATGGTTTATTTCCCAGGATGCACCACATGTAAGCATACGAACCGTACCAAACATAATAGTTCATTGAGGGGATAAGGAAAATAAAAACAGTAAGGAATGCGTTTCAGTTTGGCAATCAAACTAAATAGAAATAGATAAAAACTGATATGCAAGCAATGGAATGTTCTATTAAAGATATAAGTAAACCCACTAGATATGTAACGCTGATATCGGCAGCCTGTTTTACTGACGCGTTATATTTTTCTAGCATTATTACAAATTTATTTTATTTATGAGTTGTAAAGACAATCTACTTAATGAAATGCTTCCGGGAACAACAGCGGTTAATGTAGATTACAGTGGACGTCACTCAATAGCAGCTTTCGTTAAGAACATTTTAATAACAGACATTGCTACTGTATTACCTTCTAAACTACAATTGCAGTTTTCATTGACGGATTGACAAGAAAGATAAACACAACTATGTATTTTGTAATTATTGGGGTAATGCCACCCTAAGAAAAGACAGGCATATTTTCTCATTCAGGTATAACACAACAGTCTCACAGCTTGAAACGTGTGTGTGTGTTCTGGAACTAAAAGTGACACGTCTCAAATCAGTCACGCTTTTTGAGTATTGGTACAACTGACTTTAAACGGGACCAAATAAGTACATTTTTTTAGCTAGATTATATTTTCAGAGGCAAAGAATAAGTCTGTAACTGTAATGTTTAGCATTATTTGTCGACTACAACCCATCATGTTTGTGGGGAACTACTGATCAATTTTACGATAGACAGAGCAGAACTTTCAACTAAAATCATGGTCATCGCTGAAAATCGAGGACATCTGGGATGTATGTATAATCTTTACTATAACAATAACCATCTCATTTCAAATCTACAAACACGTTTACTACTTTCACTGTTATGTAAAACAATAGAGTGCTAACAGCAGCAAGCCATGCCCACATCACTGGTAACAGCACTAGTAATCAAACCAAACACCACTACAGGCAAATGATGAAAACACATATTTGTTCGTTCAAGTGATTTACTGCACCTCACATAAGTACTAATTCCTGATTTTATGTTAATTTTTACTCTTGTCTGCCCTCATGGGGGCAGACATTTATTTATTTATTTATTTTACATTTGTTAACCGGGCTAGTCCAACTGGATACATGTCCATTTTCAGTGGAGGCCCGAGGAGAAAAGCTCTGCTAACTACTACATAACAGGTTAAGAATATACAAAATTATACAATAAAAATAAAAAACATTTGCATTAAACCTTTTACAGTCTGTCTAGGTATTAGAGTACAGTTAGAGGCATAGCAGGTGAAAGGGTTTAGATGCTTAACTAATTTATGGTGTTTCTACCTACTTCATAAGTAGTAACATTTAGAATTATTTTGTCTCTTAAAGAGGGGGAGTAACAGAAACATTTAAGAGGTGGAAAGTGGAATATGCTAGGGTTAGGAAGAAAAGGAGAGGGAGGTCAGATGAAAAGGATTGAGGGAAAATAAGAGACAGAATAGTAGTTACCCAGAGTTATAGCAAGAGCATAGCCAGTGGTTGGTTTGGAAGAGTTTAAGTTTGGTTTTGAATTGTGGAATTGTAGTCAGGGATGTGAGGTCTGGTGGAAGTTGATTCCAAATTTTGCCAACTGAGTTGGAAAATGTGGAGTCACCAGCTGCATTATTTGATCGGGAAGTTTGAATCTGTATTTTGTTGAAGGAGTGAAGGTTCTTCATGTTTGTTATAGGGTTTTATGAGGGTGGAGAGCATTGGTGTGTTCTCAGGGTTATGCAGGGCTTTATGGGCGATGGTAAGTTGATAGAATTGTATAAGGTGGGGTAGTTCTAACCACCCTAGATGTTCTTCGTCTACCATTGCTGCAGTCCTGACACATGGGTATTCCGCTGTCCACCATCGGCCCGAATACCAAAGGGCTAGAATCTGGCGTCGGTCATGGCGCTCGAGGCTGACATCAGTATGTGCCAGTACAAATGCGCATGACCGACGCCATACCCTCAGTCTTTCTTGCCGCGTGGTCCTAAGCAGAAGCAGTGTTTGCAAGTGCCGTTCGGCTTTCTGGAATTGTCGGTTTTCGAGTTTCAGACCGGAGACCATGCTGGGCTGGGGACCCGGGTGGGGGCACTTTTGTCTTGTGCTTGCCTCAGTATTACGGGATGTCTGAAAAAGTTAATAACTGTATTTCTTGTGGGAAACAGATTCCTCATAGGGATTACCATTTACTCTGTATTCCTTGTTAAGGGCCTGAGCACGGCGTTGTTGGGTGTCGCTTTTGTGCTGCCTTTGATAAGCGCACTATTAAACGTCGCTTGGACTGTGCTAGGCTAGTGTTTGGTGAATGGTGCAATTATGACATGCAGTCGGATTCTCCGCCCAGTTCGGCTAAAAAACGCAAAGAGTATTCCTTTGCGGTCCAAACAAGATGAGTCCATTGCGGACGCCGGTTCGGTAGAGCCACTGACTACTTCACCGGCTCCTTCTGACAGTTTAGCGGAGTCTCCAGGGGAGCCTTTGCTACTTCAGGAAGTGGCTTCTCCTGTTGTAGGCCAGGCTGAAGGGCTTCTCATGTGTCGGTGGTTCCCTCCTCACAGAGTTTCTAGGCCTCCCCCTTCTCATAGTAAAAGCCTTTCTAAATCTAAATCTGCCCCTGCTGGTGTCTGTCCACGGGGTCCAGCTCCTAGAAAGCACATGTTAAAGGTGGCGTAGGATTTGATTACTTTAATTAGGGGTTCTGTGCCTCCCCCTGAGAAAAGGCCCAGGGTAGAGCCAGGGATAGGGGGTCTGGATCAGTCTTCCAATGACTCTGATTCTTCTGTGGAAGAGCTCCAGGATTTCCCTCCCTACTCTGATTCAGAGGCTGAGGATTCTCCTCCCTCTGCGTCCCCTCCTGAAGATTTTTCTTTTTCTGAAACCTAGCATTCCATGAGGGAGCATTTTAAATGTGAAGGCCAGGATTATTCTGATTCTCGTAAACGGCTTAGAGAATTCTTGTTTTTGCCTCAGCATAGGCCTTTGGCTATTCCCCCTGTATTGGATGTTGTTCAGGTTGTTTTTTTTCTGTGGCTTCTCTTAACCCTGACTCTTTGCCTCCTGCCCCTGCTAAACCAGTTAGATACTGCAGGGTACCGGAAGCTCACTAGTATTTCGGACACCGCTGTGGTTAAGAATCCAGTTCCTTTGGTCAAGGATGCTAGAGCTCTGGATAGGTGGGGTAAGAAGTTGTATACCTCTTCCACTTTAGCTATGAGAGCTTTACATTGTCTAAATTATTTGCTGGGCCAATTGAAATGTAAAGTTGATGCTTTATCTGAAGGTATTGAATGTACAGAGCTTCTGGATTTAGTGCATGTTTCAGAACAAGTTGGTAAGCATTCTTTGCAATATGGTTTTGATGCTTTACAGGCTTCTTCCAGGGTGGCTGCTACTAGTTCAGTTCTTCTCAGGCATGCCTGGTTAAAAGTTCGGACATTGTCAGAGCATGTTAAGGCTCGGATTATGGATGCTCCTTTGCAGTCTGCTGTTCTTTTGGCCCTCCGGTTGAATCAGTTTTGAAAAAATGGAGGAAAAAGCTAAGTCTATGCAGACAGTTAAGGATTGTTTACAGGTTCAGCCCCCTAAGTTCAGTAGGAATTGGCCTACTAAAGGGTGGTCTTTTCCCTCTTCAGATTATCAGTCTAGGGGCAGGTCTACGCGAGGTAGGGGTACAGCTTCCTCTCAGGGCCCTGCTACTCCTGGGACTTTGGGTTCTTTTACCCCTTCTGCTGGGGTGGGCAGGGATCAGTCCTTTCGGAAACAAACTCAATGACCTGCGTCTTCAGCTGCCGGATTCTGCCATGCTGGCAGCTCCTCTAGGAGGAAAACTGGGACTTTTCGCAAAGTATTGGCATTTGGTTACCCAGGACAAATGGGTATTGGACATTGTAAATCGAGGCTACAAATTTTATTTCCACACTTTCTCTCCTTTCGAAGGTATGCCAGATGTGCCTCATCAGCAAAGACTGGAAGCACGGGGAAAAAAATTTCTTCTCTGCTTCAGTGGAGGGCAATACAGGAAGTACCTTCTGCTGAAGGAGGCACAGGGTTTTATTCCCGTCTTTTCTTAGTGCCAAAGGAAGTAAATACTTGGAGACCAATTCTGGATTTGTCCATTCTAAACACCTTTTTGGAAGTTCCAAAGTTCAAGATGTTAACGTTGCAGCAGTTGCTGCCTATGCTGGGCAAGGCTCATAGAGGCCTATCTTCACATTCCTATCGGGCCCAGTTCCAGGACGTTCCTGAGATTTCGGAATGGGAATTTGCATTGTCAGTTCTCTGCATTGCCCTTTGGCTTGTCTACTGCGCCCAGGGTATTCACAAAAGTCCTGGCTCCAGTGATTGCTTTTTTCAGACTACAAGGAATTCAAATTTATCCTTATCTGGACGACTGTTTGTTTCTGGCTCAAGGCAAGCAGGAACTTCTTCAACATCTTCACTATGTAATGACAGTTTTAAGATGCCTAGGGTATTCTGTGAACGAAATAAAGTCCAGTCTAGTACCCTCACAAGAGATGTGTTTTCTGGGTGTGAGACTGAATACAGCAACCCAGATGGCATTTCTTACCCTGGACAAACAAAGACGTCTTCATCAATACTTCCAACAGCTTTCAGTAATGTCCAGGCTGACTGCAAAGACAGTCCTTCAAGCCTTAGGGTTCATGGCATCTTGTATTCTAGTGCTTCCCAATGCCACACTGCATATGAGGAAGTTACAATGGTATCTCAAAAGCGTGTGGACTCAACACAGCCACGATTTGGACACTGTCATTCAGATTCTCCCTTGCATACAAAAAGAATTTCTGTGGTGGGCTCAGGAATGTCACCTAAACAAGGGACTCTCTGTGACCCTGCCAGAGGCATGTCAGATTTTAACGACAGACGCCTCGGAGTCGGCCTGGGGAGCTCATCTCGAAGGAAAATGGATTCAAGACCTTTGGCCCCCAGAGCTACTTCATTTACATATCAACATGAAAGAGATGCTGGCAGTTCAATTTGCTTTGGAAGCATTCAAGAGCCTACTTCAATCAGGACTGGTGTTGATTCGAACAGATGACACAACAGTCATGTGGTACATCAACAAGCAAGGGGGAACCCATTCTTATCCATTGTGCAGACAAGCAATGCTAGTATGGGAAACTGCTTTAAAACTGCACATCACTCTTCGAGCACTGTTTCTGCCAGGAGCACAAAATTCTTTAGCAGATGTTCTGAGCAGACAGATTGTGGATCCAATGGAAGTTGGATCATCAGGTATTTCTGCAGTTGACCATGGCTTGGGGAACTCCAGACATAGATCTGTTCGCTTCTCCTCTGAATTATCAACTGCCAATGTTTTGCACAAGGCTATTTCATCCGAAAGCCTGGAAAATAGATGCACTATCCTTCAACTGGAGAAACCTGCACGTGTATGCCTTTCCTCCTTTGCCTCTTCTTCCAAAGGTATTGTTGAAAGTCAGGAGGAAATGCCATGATTCTGATAGCACCAGGTTGGCCTCGACAACATTGGTACCCTCTCTTAAGGAGTTTAATTCTTGGGACACCTTGGCCATTACCACAGATTCCTCACTTATTGACTCAGGAGGACAATCATTTTCTCAATATCAGCGTGCAATCTCTTTACCTGACAGCCTGGTGAATTCAGTTTTGAGGAAGGAAGGCCTGCAGCTTCCACAACAAGTTTTGGATGTTCTTTTGGAAGCCAGGCGTCCTACTACTCGCAAAGTTTATGCTGATAAATGGAAGAGATTTTTCTTTGGCAGCTCACGGCTTTGATGTTAAATTGCCTAACTTGAGTTGTATTCTGCAATATTTGACTGTTTTGTTAGACAAGGGATTGTCTTTCTCTTCTGTTACAGTGCATGCTGCAGCTATTTCTGCTCACTATGAATGTGACCCTCCTTTGTTTTCTCATCCATTGGTTAAACAGTTTCTTAGAGGGGCAAAGAATATAAGTCCCCCGAGAAGAGCTCCCACTCCAGCCTGGGATCTTACTTTTGTTTTGGAGAAGCTGACTCTGCCTCCATTTGCACCTGCAGCTACAGCTGAGTTGAAGTTGTTGTCTTGGAAGACTGCTTTTTTGTTGGCTGTTACTTCAAGGGTCTCTGTATTACAGGCCCTCGTGGCAGTAGAACCATTTCTGAGTTTTCACAAGGACAGAGTTTCAATCCTACTTTTATGCCTAAAGTAATTTCAAATGTGGCACTGAACCAATCTATACATTTGCCTACTTTTTATGTTGACCCCCAAAATAAAGGGGTGAAAGTTTTGCATTCTTTGGATGTGCATAGGCATTTAAGATATTATTTGAGCAGAACCAAAGAGTTCAGAAGATCTCAACAGTTGTTTGTTTCTTTTGCTTTGACTTCACAAGGGAAAGCTGTTTCAAAACACACTATCTCCAAGTGGATTGGCCATTGTATTGCTTTTTGTTATTCTCATCATGGGAAAGATGTTCCTGCTGGGATCAGGCCTCACTCTACTAGGGCTACGGCCACCTCTACTGCTTTTTCGAGAGGGGTAGCTGCTAAGACATTTTGGAGGCAGCTACTTGGAGTTCTGTACATACATTTACTAAGCATTATCATTTACCTCTTTATTCTAGGTCTAGGGCTGGGTTTGCCACTGCTGTTCTACAGGGCATGTTAGCAGCTCCTAATTCTGTTTAGTTGGCCATCCTCCCTGTTTTCCGTTGCTCTGGGATTCTACCCATGTGTCAGGACTGCAGCAATGGTAGATAAGAACATAGTACAGTTTTGTACCTACCATAAATGTAGATGTTCGAGGATATCCATTGCTGCAGTCCAAATTTCCCTCCTACCCCTTATTTAGGTTTGGGTTTTGGGTGGTATTTTTGCATTCTGACGCCTGAGGCAAGAAAGACTGAGGGTATGGATTTGTACTGGCACATACTGATGTCAGCCTCGGCGCCATGACCGACGCCAGATTCTAGCCCTTTGGTATTGATGGTGGACAGCGGAATACCCATGTGTCAGGACTGCAGCAATGGATATCCTCGAACATCTACATTTATGGTAGGTACAAAACTGTACTTTTTGTTAGATTTAGACAATGGTGAGTTCTATATGGAGAGGCTGTTGCAAATCTGGCTATGTTGTTGTATGATGTGGCTAGTTTATTGAGGTTATGCTTAGAAAGATTGGTGTATATGGAAGAAGCATATAATAGGGTGGAGATCAAGTGTGTTCTAGCTATAGTAGTTCTGGCTTCAGGTGTTAAGAAAGATTTGATTCTGTAGAGAGAACCTAGGTTTCTGTTAGTTGTTTTTATTGTGGAGTTGATATGAAAGTCAAATTTTAGTTGGTTATCAATAGTAATTCCCAAGAGTTTGGTCTGGAGCTATGAGGGTACCATTGTTAGATGTGAGTGTAAAATCAATAGGGGGAGACAGGTGAGTAGGTGGGAAGAGGAGAAGTTTGGTTTTCTTGGGGTTGAGGAGGAGACAGTGGTCAGAGAACCATTGCTCTATGGTGGAGAAGGTTTTTTGTGTTAGGGTGTGAAGTTCATACTGGGTAGAGGCAGAGCAGATGATGGTAGTATCATCAGCGTATTGAATACAAGTAGATGAAGGAGTGGCTAGGTGAAGATCATTTATAAAAATAGAAAACAGAAGAGGACCTAAGATGGAGCCTTGAGGGACCCCGATAGAGGTTGGGAGAAGATCAGAGAGATGGTTGTCCCATAGTACTGCTTGTTTGCGATTAGCAAGATAGGACGTGAACCAGCTTAGGGCGAGGTTGTCCAGTGAGAGGGAATTGAGGTGGTGTAAGAGGAGTTGGTGATTAACCATGTCAAAGGCTTTTGACAGGTCTACGAAGAATGCTGAGGAGGGAGTATTGTTGTTGCGATTTATGTTAATTGAGTCTGTGAAAGATAATAATGCTGTGGTAGTACTATGGAATGGTCGAAACCCATGTTGGCAGTTAGCTAAGAGATTGTTGCTTAACAGGTGATTAAGTAATTGTTTGTGGATACATTTTTCCATTATTTTTGCAAGAGGAGACAGTAATGCTATGGGGTGGAAATTAGAGTATTCCAAAGAGTCACCTCCTTTGAAGAGAGGGATAACGTGCGAGATTTTCCAGACTGAAGGGATAGTACTTTCTTTTATAGTCCTATTAATCAATAGAGAGATGGGGTAGGCTATTGGTTTTTGAAGTAAGGACAGAATATAGGAGGTGGGTATGGGTTGGAGGTGAAAAGGGGGGGGAGTAGAGCTAGGGGTAGATAGTTTGGTGGTATCAGGAGTTTGTTGGTCAGCTAGCTTTAGAATGGCTGAAGTAAAGAAAGTATTAAAGGCGTTAGCTATTTGTAAAGGGGAGTTAGAGTTTGAGCCTAGTGGATTAGGTGTGGCAGCTTTGCCAGGGGATAGCAGTGTATTAATAGCGGTCCAAAATTTATGTGGTTGGTGGAGGGAAGATTGTTGTAATTGAGTATAGTAGTTTTTTTTATCTTGTAGGATGGCCTGTTTTGTCATATTTACTTTTTGTTTATAGTAAAGATGATCAGCTATGTTTTTAGTGGTTCGCCATTTTGTCCAGGCTTTATTTCTACTAAGGATTTGTTGTCTTGTTTTGGTAGAGAGCCATTTTGCTGTCTTGGCTTTCATATGGAACGCAAGGGGCATGATGTTCAAGGATGGTGAGAAAGGTATTATTGAATTGGTTAACAGCTTCCTCTATAGGGAGAGTTTTAAGAGGTGACCAGTTAACTTGCATAAGTTCGTCATGAAATAGATTGGGGTCAAAATGTTTTTTGCAGCGATAATCGAACATGGGATGGGATAGAAAAGTGAGTTTTATGCCTGATGATATAAGTTAGGAGTGGTCACTGAGGTCATCTGGGAGAGTTCCTGTTGTATATTTTTGCTGGGGACTATTTGTTAAGATCCAGTCAAGTATAGTTTCTTTATTATTGTGTTTAATTATTCTTGTTGGGGAGTTTATGTGTTGAGTAAAGCCATGCAGGTTGATAAGGGTAGATGGATTAGTCTGTTCACATAAGTTCCAGTCAATATTAAAGTCTCCTAAAAGTATTGTTTCTTGATGGAGATTAAGAGAAAGCCAGTTTAGGAGGTTTTCTAATATGGTGGGATTTTTGCTTGGGGAAATATAGGTACAGATAATGTTAATAGTTTTGTGAAGATTGATTTGAAGTTTTGAGATAAGTACTTAAACATCTGTGTCAGTTAAAAGGGTATGATTTATTATGCTTATTTGCAGGCTGGTTTTATAGAATATAGCTACTCTGCCACCTTTTTTGTTTAGGCGGTCTTGTCTAAGGATGTTGTAGCCAGGGGGGATAATTTCGTTATCCTTTATTGTAGGTTTGAGCCATGTTTCAGTTAGACAGAGGATGTTGAATTGTTGGATGTCTAGAAGAGCATGAATTCGTGGTATTTTATTACAAATGCTACGTATATTAAGTTGGGCAATTGAGAGTGATTTAGGGGGTTTAGTAGATGGTGTTGGCTTTGGTTTGAGTAGTTGGCTGTTAGATGATAATGGGGATAGATTGGGGCCTGGGTTTGGGTGTATGTCTCCATGTATCAATGAACTCATTAATAAAAGGTTGTAGAATTGAGAGGGTTTGTACTGGTAAATATCACGTTTTTTAAAGTTATGAGTGTAGTATTTGGTGAATTTGGGTAGAAGATAAGAGGTTTTGTAGATGACATTGAGATAGTTTATGGATGTTGAAGGGGGAGTAGTTAGGGTATGTTTGTGTATGATAATAAGAGTTGAGGGTAAGGTTTATTCATAAGAGGTTGAGAGATAGGTAGTGGTGAGGGTAGTTAAGAGAATTAGTAGTAGAGGAAGGTGGTATTGGATAGGCATGTTAAGTTGGCTCTAAGTGAGTGGCTTGAGAGGATATGGTCTGAAGAGTAGGCTGGAGAAAGAGGGAGGGGACTAATTTTAGAGGGGGTGGGGACAGGAAGTTGTTGTGAGTGGTTGGGAGAGGGGAGGGAGGTGTCTATGTGGGGATAAATGTAGAGGTCCCAGGGGCGGGTGGAATTTGGGGGCAGGAAGACACAACAGAGTTGTAGTTGCACAGAAAAACAATCAGTAAGGTGTAGAAATATCAGGTAAGTTTGTAACAGATATTGCCAAAAGCAATACAATGAAAGTATAGCATTCAGTGATATACAGATGTATGACAGTAAAGTAAAAAGAAGAGAGCTTTGTCAGGGGCCAGGGAGAAGGAGAAGAGCAGTCATGAGCTAGGGGATCCAGGTACAAGAAAACAGGTACTAGGGAGTTATAGAGCAAGTAAAAGGGAGTCAACAGAATGGTAGTAGGATGCCACCTAGTGGCAGGCAGGTTAAATCAGGGTTATGCAGGAAGGAAGGGGTATATGGAGGAAAAAAAGTAAGGAAGAAAAGTGTTGTGGAAAACGGAGAATGTACAAAGGTGGCTGTGGGAGTGTAAGAAATAAGGGTCTGAAAAGTATACAGATAAGAAAAGAGGATTATTGGCTGCTGATAGTCCTAGGCCGGTGGCTAGACTAAGATTCTCAGGTCAGAAGATGTAGTTTAAACATATATAAGTAGCATACTTTAACAGTCTGGTTTGGATGAAACCACCGGAGATTACAGGGTTAGGGCTTTGTAGGCACAAATTCAGGTCTTCCAGGAGGGCAGAGACAGTTGTGTAGGTATTTGCAGGATCCAGATAGGCAACTAGTAGAAATATTAGGGAGAGAGAGGAAGAATAGTAAGGCAAAACAAAGACAAATATTGGAGAGCAGGTTATTGGAATTTAGCAAGTTAGGAACTAACAGGTGAATACTACACGCTTGTATACTTATAGTTACAGTCTAAACTAGAAAAGCTAATACTCAATAAACATTATAAACCCAAGGATACAGTATGATAGGTTATTGCAGTCAAAATAACAATCGTAGGTATGATAGTTCAGTATTAACAATTCGCTACATGTGGAAATAAACATTAATTAAACAGTTTGAGTGGGTGAACGCATAGAGTGAGGTTGCCTAAGTGGATGTGTTTGACGGTTAATGGTATTAACATACCAGTGGAAGTAGTCGCTAGAACTAGATTTAGTTACACAATACGAAGTAGCGACCCTGTCCCTAGTAATGGCTACAGCTGGAACCGTGTTTTCAAACCGTCAGAACAAATCAGCAAAACTTATGGGGTAAGCGTGTGCCGAACCACACATGCTAGAGCAAATCCAACGCTTACTCAGGTCAGGCACAATGGTGTAGTGCTAAGCGCTAGTATAGCGATAAGCTTGAGATACTCAGGCTCTATATTGGGTAGATAGAGTAGCTTAAGGTAGTCATAAAAGTGGTTTCCTAAAACTATTAGGATGTAAAGGATTTGGAAAGCTTGTGTCCTTTAATGCACAGATTGTGAGACTAGGTAGCCCTACCATTTGCCGTCAGACTTGGCTTCCATTCACTTATAGGTTCATAGGTTCATACTAGGCTATCTGCCCTAGGGCACTTATAAGCCTAGCCAAAGTGTGTTTGGCTTTCGCCACCCATTTTAAATTAATTTTGCTATGCCCTTTTTCGAGGTTAGTATACTGTGCCTCTGTCTAACAGTGACACAGAAGTGATACCCGGGGTAAACCTACGATCTCCCATCCACTCATCAAGATTCCTCTTGAAGAGAGTCGATGAGGGACTCTGCCTAACCTGGACTGGGATTTTATTCCAGAGTGAAGGGAGCCTCTGGGTTATGAATCTGTCCCTCCAGCATGTCCTAATTATTTCAGTGCTGAGGTTCAAGTCTCTTGAGCTCGTAGCTCAATGGGATTTGGATTTTCTGAGGTGCAGCATGTCCATTAATTCTGGGTTGGACATGGCTTTATACGTCAGGCACAGATTGCCTCTGAGCAGGCGGTATGCCACTGAGTAGAGCTGGAGTTTCTTTAACCGGGCAGCATATGGCATCTGTTTGAGCCCTTTGATCCTCTTGGTGAGGTACTTTTGGGGTCTTTCCAGTTGCTGCAGGTGTCTGGTAAGGTACATCCCAAAAGGGGCATTGTACTCAATTATGGGCCTGATGAGGGATGAGTAAAGAGGCACGATGACCTCCCCTGATCTAGATGTGAATCCCTTCATGATTAGGTGGGCTATATAAAATGTTTTTCTAACCACTTTGGCCACGTGGTTGTCAAATGAGAGATTGCTATCAACTTGGGTCCCCAGGTCCCTAATTACTTCTTCTGTACTTAATGGATTACCACCTATGTGGTAATTTGTGGGCACTTTGTTTTTGCCAAAGGGGATGACTATACACTTTTTGGCGTTTAGCTTGAGGTCATGGCTCTGGCACCAGTTGTCTGTTTCTATGAGGCCCTTTTGGAGGATGCTTGTGTCGGCTGGAGAGTCAATTATGGCGCCCAGTTTGCAATCATCTGCGAACTTGGTCAGCCACAGTCCTTCCGTGTTGGCCTGTACCTCTGAGAAATATATACCGAACAAGAGAGGTCCCAGGACTGAGCCTTGTGGGATGCCACTTGTAACTGGTTTGGAGTCTGACATGGCTCCAGCAATTCTAACCATGTGGGTTCTGTCCTTGAGCCAGTTTGCAACCCATCTAGTGACATAGGGGTTTATATTTAAGCTGGCGAGCTTATCTATAATGCCCGAGTGGGGTATTGTATCGAAGGCTTTTGCGAGGTCCAGGTAGGATGTGTGGACCACCTTCCCCTCGTCAATGGCCTTGGTGACTGTTTCAAAGAAAACCAGGTTTAAGAGGCAGGATCTGCCCTTAACAAAGACGAACTGGGTAGGATCCAGTGTCTGTAGGTCCCCAATATCTTTATTTATGAGGTCCATGATGATCCTTTCCATAGCTTTGCAGACCAAGCTAGTCAGGCTTATGGGGCGATAGTTTCCAGGATCCGTTGAGGCACCACCTTTGTGGAGAGGGACCACTGTAGATGTACGCCACTCTTTGGGTACATATCCTGTAGTAAGGCTGAGATTGAACAGTAGTTTTATGTTTGGATTTAGCTCTTTTTGGAGTTCATGTAGGACGCAGCCCGGAACACCGTCTGGTCCCATTGATGCTGTGTTTTCTGTTTTGGAGAGGGCAGCTCTTACCTGAGCATCTGAGATGTCAGGGGGGCAGCACTCTGCTGGGATAGATATTTGCCCTTTTGGTGGGAGAAGTTTGCGCTGAACCTGTCAGCTAGGATGTTGGCAATGTCTGTGGGTTCGGTGTATTTTTTGTCATTCTGGACTAATTCTGAGCATATCTGGGAATTCCCACCCAGGTTCCTAACATAACTAAAGAAAGCCTTCTGATTATCCTTAGTGTCCTGTGCAATTTTTCTCTCGAAGCTGGCCTTAGACGATTTTATGAGTGCCCGTAGTTTTTTGCTAATACTGATCAGAGATGCCTTCCCTTTTTGGGATTTTGCTCTATCATGTAGTAGCTTCCTCCATCTATTGTATAGTTTGTTTATGGCTGGGGTCCACCAGACAGGACGTCTGCCTTTGGAGGATTGGGTCTTGGTTTTATTTGGGATTGCATGATCCATGCATTCCTGAAGGTGTTCATAGAATGCATTTATAAAGGATTCTGCGGTCTGGGCCGTATTTTCCACAGGCCCGGGGGCTTTGAAGGATTCCACCTCGGTTTTGAGAAATGTGAAATTTGCTTTAGAGAAGTTTTTCACTGTGGTTTTCAGGGCAGGGGGTGGAGTCGGGATGTGAATATCCACTGAGATTAGTTTATGGTCTGATCTTACCAGTGAGGGATACACTTCTGGTATGGAGCATAGAGTCCCCATGTTGGTGATGATCAGGTCCAGTATGTTTTCCCCTCTTGTGGGAGTGGTAACAAGTTGTTCCATAGCATTTGAGTTTATAAATTCTAGGAACCTTTGGGCTAGGGTGCTGCAGCTAGAGTAATTCTCCCAGTCTATATTTGGGTAGTTGAAGTCGCCCAATATAATGGTGTTTGGAGAGACCTTCATATTTTCCAGTGTTCTCAGGAAGGCCGAGTGGGGTTCCTGGGTTTGGGAGGGTGGTCTGTAGCAGGCTATAAACTGGAAGGCAGTTTTACCCACTGTTAGTTGCACATGGATAGTCTCTGATGCTTCGTGCTGTGCCACCAACCTGCAAGTGTGGGTATCTTTGACGAATATTGATACTCCCCCTCCTTTTGTGGTTTGGTCCACGTTTTGGGGCCGAAAAGCATAGTATGAGGTATAACCTGGTAGTGCTGGGGTGCTCTCGGGAGCCTTGAACCAGGTTTCTGTTACTGCACAGATATCGATGTTCTCCATGCTAAGGAGAGTTTCGAAAAGTGCATCTTGAGGTTTAGACTTCTGGCGTTGAGTGGCATTACTCTTAGTTTCTTATCCCTTGTGATACCTATGGAGGTGGGTTTGTCTTTTGAGCCTTGCCTAAAAAAGGCACTATGGGGGTGGCAAGAGCCTTTGCCATTATCCAAAAGCCCAGGGGTGACTGGTGCAAGCCATCCCTAGCGAAGCATCGTGGCTTGTCGAGCATGTCATCCCAGGCTGACAAGCATTGGATCCCCTTTGAATGACACCAATACTTAAGCCAGTTGTTGAAATTGATCATCTTGTCTTCATATTGTGGCATCATTCTTGGTAAAGATAAGATGTTACTCAAGGTCAGGGTCATACCGGCCTGGGCTACATGCTCAGAGAGCTCCTCTATGTCTCTTTTCATGTAGTCCAGGGAGGTACGTCTCAGGTCATTCACACCAGCATGGACAATGACTGAGTCATATTTGTACTTGCCTTGGAGTGACCTGAGTGCTTGTGTTATGTGGCCGATCCTAGCACCCGACAGGCAGCTCACCGTGACCTTCTCCTTGTTCAGCCTGGTGAGTGGGACGTCAGTGTGCCTGACGATAGAGTCACCTATTACAAGTGTATCAGGTGTGTTGTTTAGCCTTAAGGGCCGTGACTGTTCGGCACACTGGCTTTGTGAGCTATGTGTTGCACGTGTTTTGTTTTGGGGTAGCGGTTGCTTGGGTGTCTGCTTTGGCGGTCTCTGCTGCTTAGGCAGACTTTTATTTAGAGCCTCTGAGTATGTTTTTGTGTGTTTATGTGTTTGGTTTGCTGTCGTGGTAGGTCTATGTGAGACTGGAATTGTAGTGAGTGTGGTTTCCTTCTCCTCCTGACTGGTTTAGCCAGTACTGAGTTGAGAGAGCTTAGCCTCCAGTATGGCTGTATGGTTGCATCTCTCACATGTGTTGGAATTTGTTGGGAGGAGGAGAGGGTTGTCTGTGTACATGAGGCAGTTGTAACATTGCCTCAAATTCCCAGATTCACCAGCTGGACCGGAGAGGAGATTGACAACTGACCTTTGGACATGCTAAAATAGTATTGGGAATTCCTTTATAATTGAAAAAAAGGGCCAATGGGGAACAAGGTACTCAAGGGGAGTTTGTGAGGGTGTAGTGCTTTTAATTCTTTAGTGCTGACTTATATAATTGCTTTAGTGAGCAAGTACCAGGTAACTTAAATGCAAAAACGACAAACAGTAAAGTACAGTTTTGTACCTACCATAAACGTAGATGTTCGAGTGGTTATACTGCTGCAGTCATCACACTTGGGTTATCCTGTCATCAGGCGGTCCCGCAGTTGGCCAAATCCCAAAGTCCTGGTCCGGCGTCGGTTGTCGTCGCCTCTTCCCTGATGTCAATGTGACAGGGGTACAAAAGAGACAGCCAACGCCATTTTCTTCAGTTTTTCTTGCCCCAGATGTCAGGTGCCCCCAACTAGGAAGGCAATACAATAGTTATGCAACAATACCTTAGTAGATAAGCAATAGTACTAGCTGTAAGCAAATACACCATATAGACATGTATCCAATAGATTGATGTACATGGAGTTGTAACTAACACCCTGGTATGTAGAGGGGATGGAGGAAGGGTAACCTGGACTGCAGCAGTATAACCACTCGAACATCTACATTTATGGTAGGTACAAAACTGTACTATGTTCATCGTGTTATACTGCTGCAGTCATCACACTTGGGTAGAATCCCAAAGCTATGGAAGGGTGGCTGGTACTAGACTGGGTTAGGTGATGCTAGGATGCCTTGCAGAACTGCAGTGGCAAAACCAGCTCTGGTTTTTGAGTATAATGGAAGGTGGTAGTGCTTGGTAAAGGTGTGCACTGAACTCCAAGTAGCTGCCTCCAGAATGTCTTTGGTTGGAACCCCTCTGAGAAAGGCTGCTGAGGTTGCAGTAGCCCTGGTAGAATGGGATCTAATATTGACAGGCACTGCCTTCCCATGGTGCGAGTAGCAAAAGCGGATACAACGTGCTATCCATTTGGAGATGGTCTGTTTTGAAATAGCCTTTCCTTGTGAACGTGCAGCATATGATACAAAGAGTTGGTCAGTTTTTCTGAAGATCTTTGTCTTATCTAAATAGTAACGTAGCTGTCTGTGAATGTCCAAAGAGTGAAGGAGCCTTTCTCCTTTATTCTGTGGGTTAGGATAAAAGGTGGGTAAATGAATGGTCTGATTCAAAGCCACACTGGATACTACCTTGGGCATGAAGGTAGGGTTAGTTCGTAAAGAGATCTATCCTGATGGAAAATGATGAAAGGTTCCACTGCCATAAGTGCCTGTAGTTCTGAGACCCTGCGTGCTGAGGTAATAGCCAGTAACAAGGCTGTTTTCCAAGACAAGTATTGTAGTTCTACAGAGAAAGCTGGTACGAAAGGAGGTAGTGTTAACTTTTCTAAAACGAAGTTCAGGTCCCAAGTTGGTGTTGGTGGTTTTCTGTGGGGTCTTATATTCTTAGCTCCTCTGAGAAACTGCCTAAGTAAAGGGTGTGAGAAAATTGGGGGATCCGTATTATAGTGAGCTGAAATGGTTGAAGCATGGATCTTAATGGAGGAGAAGGAACGGCCTTTGTGTAGCATCTCAGTTAGGTATTGCAGTATGTGAGGAATGTTTGGTGTCCAAGGATTTTGATCTTTAGCCTGGTGCCATGCACAAAATCCTTTCCATTTGTCTGAGTAAGTCTTCCTGGTGCTGGGCCTTCTGGCCTCCATAATTACATTCAGGACGTCCTTTGAGAGAAGTGTTAATTGATAATTTAAGGAATTCTCCATGCAGCTAAATTTAAAGTTCTGAGTTGGCTGTGACGGGTTTGATAGTTTTTCTGAGTCAACAGTAGTGGGAATTGAGGCAAGATCCATGGAGGGCTTTGAGTCAAGTTCCTTAGTAATGGGTACCAGTGCTGACGTGGCCAGTCCAGAGCAATGAGGATCATTTGTGGTTTCTCTGATCTGACCTTCAATAATACCTTGGTCAATAGAGGTAGTGGAGGGAAGGCATAGACTGTCAATGTTGTCCAACTGAATGATAGAGCGTCCACTTTCCAGGCTAGGGAGTGATAAGTCCTTGTGCAGAATTTTTGTAATTGGCAATTGTTGGGGGAGGCAAATAGATCTATGTCTGGACATCCCCATCTTTGAGTTATCATTGAAAATACTTGTGGGTGTAGTCTCCACTCGTGAGGGTCTACCATATTTCTGCTTAATTCGTCTGCCAATATGTTTTCCTTTCCTGGCAGGAATTGTGCTTGTAGTTGTACTTTGTAGGTCAAAGCTGTGTTCCATAAGGTCATAGCCTGTCTGCATAAAGGGTAGGAGTGTGTTCCTCCCTGTTTGTCTATGTACCACATAACTGTGGTGTTGTCTGTCCTTATTAGAAGTTGTCCTGGATGCAAGAGGTCCTTGAAGGCTGTCAGTGCATTTTGCACAGCTAGCATCTCCTTTTGGTTGATGTGAAGATGTATTTGTTTTGCAGACCATTTGCCCTGTATGCACTGTACTGCCATGTGTGCTCCCCAGGCATAGTCTGAAGAATCTGTTGTCATGGTTTGGTTTGCTGGAGGTAAGACGAAAGGAAGACCCTTGTTTGTTTGACATGCTTGAGCCCACCATAGGAACTCTTTTTGAAGGTAGGGAATGATACGTATATTTGTTTCGAGGCTGTGCCTGTGTTGAGACCATACACTTTTCAGGTACCATTGTAATTTTCTCATATGCAGCTTTGCATATGGGATTAGTTGAATGCATAATGCCATGAACCCCAATGCCTGCAGGATTTTCCTTGCAGTGAGCTGGGTAAAAGTTGCTATCTTTTTGAAGTATTGAGTCAATTGTTTTTGTTTGTCTGGCATGAGATAAGCCATCTGGGCCGTTGTATTTAAGCTGGCACCCAGGAATATTATCTGTTGCGAGGGTATTAGTTTTGACTTCTTTTTGTTTACTGTGTACCCTAGGCAACTTAGCAGCTTTGTTACAAAAGCCAGATGCTGTAATAGAATGTCCTTGCTGTCCGCTTGGATCAGGCAGTCATCCAGATATGGATAAATTTGTATTCCTCGTTGTCTGCAATATGCAATTACTGATGCCAGGCATTTCGTAAATACTCTGGGCGCAGTAGATAAGCCAAAGGGCAATGCAGAGAATTGATAATGCGTTGTACCTGCCAAAAATCTGAGGTATCTTCTGCAATCTTGTCTGATAGGGACATGCAGGTATGCCTCTTTGAGGTCCAACGTTACCAGCCAAGACTCCTTGCCCAGCATGGGAAGGAGCTGCTGTAGTCTGAGCATTTTGAATTTGGGTACCTCCAGGTATGTGTTCAGAATTGAGAGGTCTAAGATGGGCCTCCAGGCTTTGTCCTTTCTTGGGACTAGAAACAGTCTTGAGTAAAAACCTTGACCTTGCTCTTTTGTAGGTACCTTTTGAATTGCTTTCATATCCATGACAGCTGAAATTTGCGTTTGAGCCTCTGTCCATTGGTTTGGAGGCAGATTTGGCATGCCTCTCATCCGAGGTAAAATGTGGAAGTGAAATCTGTAGCCTCGGGTAATAATGTCGTGAATCCATTTGGCCTTTGTTATGATGTGCCATTTTTGTGGAAATAGAGACAGTTTCCCTCCCAAAGGTGCTGCCAGGGCAATTTTGCTTGGCAGGCAAAGAGGGAAGTCATTGTGTTTGTTTCCTGAAGGGTTGAGATCTTTCGTCCTGTGGGGGGGGGGGGGGGGTGGCCCCGGTTTTCTAACTTTCAAGGGGGCTTTGAGCTTAGCATGACGCTTGGCAGAGGCAGTTGTCGGTTTGAAAACACCCTCTGAGACCGAAGGCCTATCCAAAATTTCTGGATCCCCGTCGGGGCTGGCGTCCAAGGAGTGAGGTGGAACCGGATCCTGAGGCCCAACTGTTTCGGTTTGGGATGCCGTCAGAAATTCTGAATCAGCGGTAGTCAGGGGCTGCGAAGGCGCCTCGCTGAAAACCGGTGTCAGGCCTTGCTGAGGCCTCGGTATCTGGTCTTGGCCTTGGCTGCCGGTCCTTATCTTTGCGTTTTTTAATCATTGATAATGTCGGTTGCTCCGACGGCATGCTATAGTTAAATTTTCTGCCAAAATAATGCTGGGCGAATTCTGCCCGACGCTTAATTGTACGTTTGTTGAACCTAGCACAAAATCGACAACCAGAGACGTCGTGGTCTGGGCCTAGGCAAAGAATACAATAAGAATGAAAATCCTTATGAGGTACTTGCTTCCCACAAGAAATACAATTATTAACTATGTCTGACATCGGTCTGAGGCAAGAAAAGTTTCCCCAACGGGGTACTTAGCTTTAGAGAAGACTTCGGGCTGAAACTCGATTCGAAAATTTCAGGAGCTGGCCGACCGGCACTTGCAAACTGCTTCTGCTTCGGGCACCGCGCAGCAAGAAAGACTGAAGAAAATGGCGTCGGCTGTCTCTTTTATACCCCTGTCGCACTGACGTCAGGGAAGAGGCGACTACAACCGACGCCGGACCAGGACTTTGGGATTCGGCCGACTGCGGGACCACCTGATGACAGGATAACCCAAGTGTGATGACTGCAGCAGTATAGCACGATGAACATCTTTATTTCAAGTGAAACAAGGAAATAAGTACAGTAAGCAATGCAGATATCACTAGGGATCCACAGAAGCGCTGAAAAGCCGCGTTTTAGGTGGAATTAGTATTTCATGGAAATAACAAGCAAACAAACAACAAGCATACAAACAAAGCTAGATTCAGCAGGCCTGGACCTAGTCTATGCTACAGCAAACAAGGTGTACCAATTAGAATAACAGACACTGAGCCCTCAATCAGCAGTTCCCAACTTAGAAGGATGTAAGCTACCTGTTCTGCCACTACAGTGCAGACCACAAACCTTCTTAATGTAAAACAACTGGCCTGAAGCCCAAGTGCTTAAACCAGAATTAATACACTTTTAGAACAACAGACACTGAGCCCTCAATCAGCAGTTCCCAACTTAGAAGGATGTACGCTACCTGTCCTGCCACCACAGTGCAGGCCACAAACCTTCCTAATGTAAAACAACTGGTCTGAAGCCCAAGTGCTTAATCCAAAAGACTTAGAATGATAGCTACACTTTAATCAAGTTACTACCAAGCAGTAATAAATACAATTTAATACTTTAAAGAATGCCTGGATTAGTGCTCAAGTTATACAAACAGAGCTAGATTCAGCAGACCTGGATCTAGTCTATGCTGCAGCAAACAAGGTGTACCAATTTCAGTAAGAAGCAGTTCAAATATGCAGGCACTATAAGCCTTTAACCAGAAATTCCCAGCTCAGAAGGGCAGAGTCCATCCTCTCCTCCCACAAGAGTGCAGACCACAAACCCTTTTAATGTAAAATAACTGGCCTGAAGCCCAAGTGCTTAAACCAGAATTAATACACTTTTAGAATAACAGACACTGACCCTCAATCAGCAGTTCCCAACTTAGAAGGATGTAAGCTACCTGTTTTGCCGTACAGTGCAGACCACAAACCTTCTTAATGTAAAACAACTGGTCTGAAGCCCAAGTGCTTAAACTAAAAGGCTTAGAATGAGTTACACCAAGCAGTAATAAATACAACTGAGTACTTTTAAGATGACGCAAAAGCAAAATAAAGTAGGAAGAAACACAAATACAGTAAAAGCAGATCATTTTTTTTTTTTTTTGAGTGAGCAAATGAGATGGGCCCAGGAGTTACAGGACAGAAACAAGTGCAAATGCAAGCCTTCAAATCAGAAAGTTGAGAGAGATGGAAGACTGCCCAAACGGCCAATAACTACAAATTCTGGGCCAGAACCACTCCTTATGTGGTAGACAGGTTACCTAGTGCTTACCACTCCCACTGATAAGCTAGAAGGCTTCCCTCCAACACAGAAAGGCTTGGGGGGCTCAGAAGCTTACAAACAGTCCTGGATACAGCAAATCTGTATCTGGAACACTAATTATAGGAAAGGTAGGAAACAGGCTTACATTTTTTTTCCAGAAAAGTAGCAAAAACAGTAGTAAAAACAATTCACATGCAGTGCAAGCTGGCACACTTGAGTATGTAACAATATTAGTCCACACACAGTTTGAAAAAATGTAATTAAATTAAAAAAGGACTAAAAGCAAGTACAGAAAGGGTTTATTAGGTAGAATGCGGTAAAGAGATGGGACTGGGGGAGTGTCCTAGATCAAATCTACAGTGAGGCGGGCACTGCAAAAGCCACCAAATTGAAACTACAACCAAGAACAAGGAGGGGGGTGGGGAAAAGTTTCAACAGAGATGTGAGGAATCAAGAGTGCAAATTATAAAACCAAAAAAATATATACTGATCTCTGTATATTTGCAGAACAGTAAGACAACAGATATCTAAGCAACAATTTAGCTCTATAATACAGAATAATACAGAAAAATATACTCAGCTCTAAATATTTGCAGATAGTCTTGTAAGGCTGTCTCTCAACACACAGGTTCCACTTATAATGGAACACCTGAAAAAAAACTGCCAAGTTTGAGATTCTGCATCTCGTGTGTCATTGATTAGTATGCACTAAGCTTTACATTGTTATTACTGATGTACTCTTCCAAAAGTATCAACAAATTACTGAGATAAAAAAATACTTTTCACAAGGAGCAGTTTTTTCAGTTTCAGTTCCCAGCCAAGTTACTCATCCCATCTCTCCTCCTTCAGTGGGCTACAGTCTCACATTTCCAGCTTAGGGTTACCACCTGTCCCACTTTGTGAGGGACAGTCCCTCTTTGGGCAATTGTGTCCTGCAAAAAAATTGTAAAAATGGCAAATGTCCTGAGATTTTAGGACACAATTATTTCCTATATTTTCTGTAATAGTTGCATAAAACAGTTATTCTGTATCTGAAACACCTAAATGTTATAAGAATCAGAATAAGCAACTAAAATGCTACAAGAATAAGCTTTTATTTAAGTAAAAAGTGAAGTTCTGTCCTTTGTACTGGCCATTGGTATGTTTCAGCCTGCTAAATCTGATGTTTGTACCAAGTTGTGTCTTTCGGCTTTTTCTCGGTTAGGAGTCGCCACAGCGGAACTCCGGTCCGCTAATGATTTTTACGTGCCGAGTTACCAGCCCTGACGCACAACCTTCAACGAAGGTATGCCCATTCACGCATGTCTTCATGCAGAAGACGCTCTAGCTGAGAATCGAACCGGACAGCGTCTTACTGTGAGGTGACAAAGCTACTGAAGCACCACCACCGCGGGTTGATGTTTGTACCAAAAATGTCCCAATTTAGGCATTTGAAAAGGTGGCAACCCTATTCCAGCTTGGCTAGATTCTTTATAGTCAACTTTGCATGACAACAGACAAATCACAGCCTGATGTGCCACTAAAACTGTTCCCTCATATGTCTCTTCACTTCTGAACAGCATTTCCCAGGAATTATTTCTTTTAAAAAAAAAAAAAAACACAGATCAACACATCAGTCCAAAGTTTATGCCAATCTCTTCTTATCATTTCATCATAATAATAATAACTATAATCATTTCTTAAAATATGCACAGAAAAATATTAAATTTGTAATGCATTCTGGCTGCTCACATAGGTTCATAGGTAGATACTAGGCTATCTGCCCTAGGGCATTTATAAGCCTAGCCAGAGTGTATTTGGCTTCCGCCTCCCTATTAGATTAGCCTACTGTACCTCTGTAAAGTAGGTCACAGAAGGTGCCCTTTTAAGATTAGTTTACTGTGCCTCTGTCTAGCAGGGACACAGGAGAGATCCCAGGGGTGAATTTGCGATTTCCCATCCACGCATCCAAATTTCGCTTGAAGAGGGTCAGCGAGGGGCTATGCCTAACATGAACTGGGATTCTATTCCAGAGTGAGGGGAGCCTCTGGGAAATGAATCTGTCCCTCCAGCATGTCCTATTTATTTTTGTGCTGAGGTTTAGGTCCCTGGAGCATGTAGCTCTAAGGGACTTGGATTTTTTGAGGTGGAGCATGTCCATTAATTCTGGGTTTGACATGGCTTTGTACGTCAGGCATAGATCGCCTCTGAGTAGGCGGTAAGCAACTGAGTAGAGCTGGAGTTTCTTTAGTCGAGCTGCATAGGACATCTGTTTGTAGCCCATGATCCTCTTGGTGAGGTACTTTTGGGGTCTTTCCAGTTGCTGCAGGTGTCGGGTAAGGTATATCCCAAAAGGGGCATTGTATTCAATTATGGGCCTGATGAGTGACGAGTAGAGGGGCACAATGACCTCTCTTGATCTAGATGCAAACCCTTTTGTGATAAGGTGGGCTATATAGAAGGTCTTTCTAACCACGTTGGCAACGTGATTATCAAAGGAGAGATTACTATCTACGTTGGTCCCCAAATCTCTAATTACTTCTTCCGTACTTAATGGATTACCACCTATGTGGTAATTTGTGGGCATCTTGTTTTTCCCAAAGGGGATGACTATGCACTTTTTAGCATTTAGCTTGAGGCCGTGGCTCTGGCACCAAGCATCCATCTCTGTGAGACCCTTTTGGAGGATGCTTGTGTCAGCTGGAGATTCGATTATGGCCCCCAGTTTACAGTCATCTGCGAACTTTGTCAGCCATAATCCCCCCGTGTTAGCCTGAACCTCAGAGAAGTATATACCGAACAAGAGAGGTCCCAGAACTGAGCCCTGTGGGACACCACTTGTAACTGGTTTGGATTCTGACATGGCACTTGCGATTCTGACCATGTGGGTTCTATCTCTGAGCCAGTTTGCAACCCATCTTGTGATATAGGGGTTGATATTTAAGCTGGTAAGCTTATTTATGATGCCCGAGTGGGGTATTGTGTCGAAGGCTTTTGCGAGGTCCAGGTAGGCAGTGTGGACTACCTTGCCCTCATCTATGGCTTTGGTAACTGTTTCAAAGAAATCAACTAGGTTTAAGAGGCAAGATCTGCCCTTAACAAAGCCGAATTGGGTAGGGTCCAGTGTCTGGTGGCTCCCAATGTCTTTGTTTATGAGTTCCATGATAATACGCTCCATAGCTTTACAGACCAGACTAGTCAGGCTTATGGGGCGATAGTTTCCGGGGTCCGTTGTGGCACCACATTTGTGAAGTGGGACCACTGTAGCTGTATGCCATTCTTTGGGTACATATCCTGTAGTAAGGCTAAGTTTGAACAGTGACTTAATGTGAGATTCAGTTCTTCTTGGAGCTCGTGTAAGACACAGCCTGGGACACCGTCCTGTCCCATAGATGCTGTGTTTTTTGCTTTGGAGAGGGCAGCTTTCACCTGTGCATCTGTGATGTCAGGGAGGTTATGTTCAGTTGGGATAGGCGTTTGCTCCTTTGGGGGGGAAGGGGGGGAGAAGTTTGCGCTGAATCTGTCTGCCAGGATGTTGGCTATGTCTGTAGGTTCGGTATATTTTGTACCGTTATGCAACAATTCAGAGCATATCTGGGAGTTTCCGCCCATGTTCCTGACATAACTAAAGAAGGCCTTGTGATTATCTTTAGTGTCTAGGGCAATTTTTCTTTCGAATTTGGTCTTTGATGATTTTATGAGGGGTCGAAGTTTCTTGCTAATACTGATCAGAGATGCCTTCTCTTTTTGGGATTTTGCTCTGTCATGTAGTAGCTTCCTCCTTCTGTTGTATAGCTTATTTATGGCCGGGGTCCACCAGACTGGTCTCCTGTTTTTGGAGGAGTGAGTCTTGGTTTTATTTGGGATAGCACGATCCATGCATTCCTGCAGGTGCTCATAGAATGCATTTGTAAAGGATTCTGCAGATTGGGCTGTATTATCCTCTGGCCCAGGGGCTTTGAAGGATTCCACCTCAGTCTTGAGAAGTGCAAAGTTGGCTTTGGAGAAATTCTTTACAGTGATTTCCTTGGCCGGGGGGTGGGGACGGGATATGGATGTCCAGGGAAATTTGTTTATGGTCTGATCTTACCAATGAGGGGTTTACCTCTGGTGTGGAACATAGAGTCCCCATGTTGGCGATGACCAGGTCCAATATGTTGTTCCCTCTTGTGGGAGTGGTGACCAGTTGTTCCATTGTGTTAGAGTTTATAAATTCAAGGAACCGTTGGGCGAGGGTGTTTGGGCTTGAGTAGTTTTCCCAGTCAATGTTTGGGTAGTTGAAGTCACCCAATAAAGTACAGTTTTGTACCTACCATAAATGTAGATGTTCGAAGATCCACATTGCAGCAGTCCTTACACTTGGGTAGTCCGCTGTCCTCGGTCGGCCCGAATATCAAAGTATAAGGCTGACGTCGGTCAGGGCGCATTTGACTGACATCAGGACGTCAGGGTACAAATGCGCATGACCGACGTCATATCCTCAGTCTTTTCTTGCCCCAGATGTCAGAAGACCCTAAAAATAAAGGTCAAAACCAAAAGACAGCAAACAACCAACCAACCACCCTTGCACTAACTATATGTACAATATATATAATATACACAATATGTACAACCCAACCCACACAACCACCTCTAACTACAGAGGGAAGGAGGGAGGTATTGGACTGCAGCAATGTGGATCTTGAACATCTACATTTATGGTAGGTACAAAACTGTACTATGTTCTTCATCTCACATTGCTGCAGTCCTTACACTTGGGTAGAATCCCAAAGCAGAGGTCAGGAGGATGGCTAACTACAAGGAAGCAGGAGCCGCCAAAATGCCCTGCAAAACAGCAGTGGCAAAACCAGCCCTGGATTTAGAGTAAAGTGGCAGGTGATAATGCCTAGAGAAAGTATGCACTGAACTCCAAGTAGCTGCCTCCAAAATATCCTTGGTTGCCACACCCTCAAAAAGCTGTTGAAGTGGCAGTAGCCCTAGTGGAATGAGGCCTAATCCCAGCTGGAACTTTCTTGCCATGATGGGAGTAACAGAAAGCAATGCAAAACCCAATCCACTTAGAAATAGTTTGTTTTGACACAGGCTTGCCCTGAGAACTCAAAGCAAAAGAAACAAACAACTGCTGAGACTGCCTGAACCCTTTAGTTCTGTCCAAATAATAACGCAACTGCCTGTGTACATCTAAAGTGTGCAAAATCTTTTCCCCTTTATTTTGAGGACTTGCATAAAAAGTAGGCAAATGAATAGTTTGGTTTAAAGCCACACTAGAAACCACCTTAGGCATAAAGGAAGGATTAGTACGTAATGATACCCTATCCTTATGGAAAATCAAGAAAGGCTCAACCGCCATAAGGGCCTGCAATTCAGACACCCTTCTTGCAGAGGTAATTGCCAACAAAAAAGCAGTCTTCCATGATAAATATTTCAACTCAGAAGTAGCTGCAGGCTCAAAAGGTTGTAGAGTGAGTTTCTCCAACACAAAATTGAGATCCCAAGCAGGAGTAGGAGCTCTTCGGGGGTCTTATATTCTTTGCCCTCTAAGAAATTGCTTGAACAAAGGATGAGAAAACAATGGTGGGTCACAATCATAGTGAGCCGAAATTGCTGCAGCATGAACCTTAATAGAAGAGAAAGACAAACCTTTGTATAGTAACTCAGTAAGATATTGAAGAGCCACACTCAAATTAGGCTCAGAAACATCAAAATCTTTTGCTGCACTCCAAAATAAAAATCTTTTCCATTTGTCTGCGTACACTTTCCTTGTACTAGGCCTTCTAGCTTCCAAGATAACATTTAAAACTTGCTGAGGAAGTGGAGGCCCACTATGGTTCAAAACAGAATATGCCAGGCTGTCAGGTGCAGAGAGTGAAGCTTGACATTTAGCAAATGGCTGTCCTCCTGCGACAACAGGTGTGGAATCGAAGGCAAAGGCCATGGAGGCTTCCGTACCAGACTCCTCAGTAATGGGTACCAGTGCTGTCGAGGCCAATCTGGAGCTATTAAAATCATCCTTGGCTTGTCCTGTCTGACCTTTAGAAGTACCTTTGGGAGGAGAGGCAGAGGTGGAAAGGCATACACATGAAGATTGCTCTAATTGAAAGAAAGAGCATCCACTTTCCAAGCTGTGGGATGAAACCTTTTTGTGCAAAACTTTGGCAGCTGATGGTTTAGTGGAGAAGCGAACAGATCTATGTCTGGAGTTCCCCATGACACTGTCAATTTCTGAAATACATGAGGATCCAATTTCCACTCGTGGGGATCCATAATTCATCTGCTCAACACATCTGCTAAGGAGTTCTGTGCTCCTGGCAGAAACCTTGCCTGAAGATTGAGCTGTAAACTGAGAGCAGTCTCCCACAAAATCATTGCTTGCCTGCATAGAGGATAAGAATGCGTTCCCCCTTGCTTGTTGATGTACCACATGACAGTTGTGTTGTCTGTTAGAATCAACACCTGCCCTGGAAGAAGGAATTCCTTGAAAGCTATTAATGCAAACTGGACTGCTAACATCTCCTTCATGTTGATATGTAGATGTTGTAGTCTGACAGGCCACTTGTTTTGTATCCACTTTCCATTTAGATGAGCTCCCCAAGCTTTGTCTGAGGCATCTGTCGTTAAAATCTGACTCGCCTCTGGCCGGGTCACAGAGAGTCCCTTGTTTAGGTGACATTCCTGAGCCCACCACAAAAATTCCTTTTGAATGCAAAGTATTATTGGAATGACAGTGTCCAGATCCTGGCAGTGCTGTGTCCATACATTTTTGAGATACCATTGTAGCTTCCTCATATGCAGTTTGGCATTGGGAAGTACCAGAATACAAGATGCCATGAACCCTAATGCTTGAAGGACTGTCCTTGCAGTCAGCACGGACTGATGAGATAGTTGATGGAAGTAAAGGGATAGACTCTTTTGTTTGTCCGGGGTTAAAAAGGCCATCTGGGATGCTGTATTCAGTCTCACACCCAGAAAGCACATGTCCTGAGAGGGTACTAGACTGGACTTTATTTCGTTCACAGAATACCCTAGGCATCTTAGCACTGCTATCACATATTCCAAATGATGAAGAAGCTCTTCCCTTCCTTGAGCCAGAATCAGGCAGTCGTCCAAATAAGGATAGATCTGTATTCCTTTTAGCCTGAAGAAAGCTATCACTGGAGCCAGAACTTTCGTGAACACTCTGGGCAGTAGATAAGCCAAAGGGCAATGCAGAGAACTGATAGTGAGAAGTCCCAGCTCGAAAACGCAGATACTTCCTGCAACTTAGTCTGATAGGAACATGAAGGTAAGCCTCCTTGAGATCCAAAGTTACCATCCAATGATCTTTGCCCAGCAGAGGTAAAAGCTGCTGCAACGTCAACATTTTGAACTTGGGAATGTCCAGATAAGTGTTGAGGGTAGATAGATCCAAAATTGGTCTCCACGTGTTCCCCTTCTTTGGTACTAGGAACAGGCGAGAATAAAATCCTAGGCCCACTTCTGGCAGAGGGACCGGCTGTATGGCCCCTAGTTGGAGCAACAGAGAAACCTGTTTGTGAGCCTCTATTCTTTGTTGAGGAGGAACGTCTGGCATGCCTTTGAAAGGAGGCAAGGTATGGAAATAAAACCTGTAGCCGTGGTGTATGATATCCAATACCCATCTGTCCTGGGTAATTAAACCCCAATTTTCTTTGAAAAGTGCCAACCTTCCTCCCAAAGGTGCTGCCAGACGAGCAGGCTCTGGCAGCTGAAAAGGTAGGTCATTGGGTCCGCTTACGAAAGGACTGACCCCTGCCCTCACCCGAAGCCTGTGCAGGAGAACTCCCTGTTCTAGGCCTGAAAGAGCCCTGAGCTCTGCCCTTACCACGTCTAGATCTACCCCTAGACTGGGAATCATAAGAAGAATACGTCCACCCTTTAGTAGGCCAATTTCTACTAAACTTTGGAGGCTGGACCTGCAAAAAATCTTTAACAGTCTGCATAGACTTAGCCTTGTCTTCCATTTTCTTTAAAACTGTCTCAACAGGAGAACCAAACAACACGTCAGATTGTAAAGGAGCATCTAAAATCCTTGTTTTAACATGTTCAGACAAATTCTGATCCCTCAGCCAGGCGTGCCTGCGAAGAACCGACCCAGTGGCAGCCACCCTAGACGAGGCCTGTACAGCATCAAAACCACATTGCAAAGAATGCTTACCCACCTGTTCAGAAACATGTACTAAATCTTGCAACTCTTTACAATCAATACCTACTGCCAGAGCATCAACCTTAGACTTCAATTGAGAAAGGAGATAGTTTTGGTATTTCAACATGTGAAACTGGCAATTCAGAGCCCTCATAGCAAGAGTGGAAGAAGTATAAACTTTCTTTCCCCATCTATCCAAGGCCCGAGCCTCCTTGTCTGCAGGAACCGGATTCTTAACAACAGAAGCCTTAACACCTTTAGGCCCCTGGCTAACAGTTTCTGGGTCTGCCCTAGGACTCTTAAAAGATACTTATGAGCTTCAGGCACCCTGTAATACCTATCCGGCTTAACAGGAGCAGGAGGCAAAGAATCAGGATTAAGAGAAGCCTCTGTAAAAACATCTTCCACTACATCCAAAACAGGAGGTATAGCCAAAGGCCTATGTTGGGGTAAAAACAGAAATTCCCTAAGCCTTTTCCTGGAATCAGAGAAGTCCTGACCTTCCCACTTAAAATGCTCCCTCATGGAATGAAGAGTTTCTGAAAAGAAAAATCCTCAGGAGGAGTAGCAGAAGGAGTAGAATCATCCACATCAGAATCAGAATAAGGAGAGTACTCCTGCAAGTCTTCAGCCGAAGACTCTGAATCATCTGAAGCCTGCTCAAAACCCCCAGCTCAGGCTCCACCCTAGGTCTCTTATCAGGAGGGGGCATAGAACCCCTAATCAAAGTAATCAAATCTTCCGCCATTTTAAGCATATGCTTCTTGGGCACAGTACCTGAAGAGCTAGGGGTAACACCAACTGAAGCTAAACCTGGCCTGCCCCTGGGAGAAGCCTTTGAAACAGAAGGAGAAGGCCTAGCCACCTTAGGAAGGGAGGGGAGTATAGTAACCTGAGAAGCCCCCTCAGCCTGACTTGCCTCCTGAGAGGCCACATCTTGCAATAATAAGGTCTCACCCTGGGAACACAAAGAAACCTCCGGTGGAGCCACCGGCTCCACCGACACCTCTAAAGAACCGGCGTCCGGTACAGACGGTTCTTCTAGCCTAGGCTTAACTGCCTTGTCCTTGCGCTTCTTCGAAGAAGCGGGCGTCGGAGCATCCGACGGCATTTTATAGTTGCACCGCTTCCCAAAGACTAACCTTGCACAATCCAACCTTCTCTTTATAGTGCGTTTATTAAATCTAGCACAAGAGCGACAGCCCACAACGTCGTGCTCAGGCCCTAAGCAAGGAATACACAAAGTATGATAATCTCTATGCGGTATCTGTTTCCCACAAGAAATGCAATTATTGACTTTTTCTGACATCCGGTAAATGACTGAGGCAAGAAAAACTAAAATATTCCCCAACGGGGTACTTAGCCAACTTTGAACTCGGTCTGAAACTTCTAAATCGAAAAATCTCAGAACGCCAACCGGCACTTGCAATGCTGCTTCTGCATCGGACCATGCGGCAAAAAAGACTGAGGATATGACGTCGGTCATGCGCATTTGTACCCTGACGTCCTGATGTCAGTCAAATGCGCCCTGACCGACGTCAGCCTTATACTTTCATATTCGGGCCGACCGAGGACAGCGGACTACCCAAGTGTAAGGACTGCAGCAATGTGAGATGAAGAACATCATAGTGTTTGGAGAGACCTTCATATTCTCCAGTGTTCTCAGGAATGCCAAGTGGGGTTCCTGTAATAGGGAGGGTGTTCTGTAGCAGGCTACAAACTGAAAGGCAGTTTTGCCTGCTGTTAGTTGCACATGGATGGTTTCCGATGCTTCGTGCAGTGCCACTAACCTGGAGGTGTAGGTATCTTTGATGAATATAGATACTCCCCCTCCTTTTGTGCTTCGGTCCGAGTTTTGAGGCCGAAACGCATGGTATGAGTTATATCCTGGTAGTGCTGGGGTGCTCTCAGTAGCCTTGAACCAGGTTTCTGTTACTGCACAGACATCAATTTTCTCCATACTGAGGAGAGTCTCGAGTGCATGCATCTTGAGGTTTAGACTTCTGGCATTGAGTAGCATTACCTTTAGTTTTTTTATCTTTGGGTTGTCTATGGAGGTGGGTTTGTCCTTTGAGCCTTGCCTAAAAAAGGCACTATGGGGGTGGCAAGAGCCTTGGCCAGTATACGAAAGCCTAAGGATGACAGGTGCAAGCCGTCCCTGGCGAAGCAATGTGGTTTGTCGAGCATGTCATCCCAGGCTGACAGACACTGGATCCCCTTTGAATGACAGCAATACTTTAGCCAATTGTTGAAACTGATCATTTTGTCTTTATACTGTGGCATCATTCTTGGTGAGGGCAAGATGCTACTCAAGGTCAGGGACATACCAGCCTGGGCTACATGGTCAGAGAGCTCCTCTATGTCTCTTTTAATGTAGTCCAAGGAGGTACGTCTCAGGTCATTCACACCAGCATGGACAATGACGGAGTCATACTTGTACTTGCTTTGGAGTGACCTGAGTGCTTGCGTTATGTGGCGGATCCTGGCACCCGACAGGCAGCTTACAGTGACCTTCTCCTTGTTCAGTCTGGTGAGCGGGACGTCAGTGTGCCGGACAACAGAGTCCCCTATAACAAGTGTATTTGGTGTGTTGTTTGGCCTTAAGGGCTGTGACTGTGAGGCACACTGATTTTGTGAGATATGTGATTTGTGGGTATTGTTGAGGGGTGGCTGTTGCTTGGATATCTGCTTAGGAGGTCTTTGCTGTTTAGGCAGATTTTTATTTAGAGCCTCCAGTATGTTTTTGTGTGTTTATGTGTTGGGTATGCAGATGCAATAGGTCTGTGTGAGACTGGATTTGTGGTGTGGGTGGTTACCTTTTCCTCCTGACTGACTGTGCCAGTCTTGGGTTGAGAGAGCTCTGCCTCCAGTTTGGCTGTGTAACTGCATCTCTCACATGTATTAGAGTTTGTTGGCAGGAGGAGAGGGTTGTCTGTGTACATAAGGCAATTGTAACATTGCCTCAAAATTCCCAGATTCACCAGCTGGACTGGAGAGTAACCTTGAAACTGACCCTTGGACATACCAGATTAGTATAGGGAACTGTTTGTTTACTGATCAGATTAGGGAGGGGAACTGATTTTTCACTTGATCAGGAAGGATCATTGTTACCTTTGCTTAGTTATTCTCTTATAGTATAGCCTGAACTTATGGTATTTAATGCTAAGCTTTATAACAGTTCTTGGTTTCTTAACAATGACCTCCCAGTCCCAAGCCTCTGATTTGACCCAGTATCTTCTGTTACTATTGTTTTATGTAGATTGTCTTAGTTGTATACTTGCATGTCTCTCACCCTCTCAGCAATAGAGACCTGGAGAAAACTTCCAATCAGTATTGAAAAAAAGTACCAACAGCTGTAGCAGTGATACTATACTCCAAACAGGGCACTCAAACATAGTACTGACAGACACAGGGAAATGGGTACTTATGTATCATCACAACCACGTCTCACCTGGTTTTATTCATGTCATCGTGGAGCAACTGTATCTGCAAGTCAGAAGGTGTGTGTAAACTTCAAGTTAGTATTGTATCACATTGTTTCGGAAACAGGAACAGGAATAACAGTAAAATTCCTGGATATCGTGTTTTACCTATATCACTTAATGAAAAGTAAATCCACGGTGGTGCAGCAGTAGCATTGTTGCCTCACAGCAAGAGGTTCTCCCGTTCGATTCTTGGCTGGAGTGCGGGGAGTGCCTTCTGTGTGGAGTCTGCATGTCCTCCCCACGGTTGGGTGGGCATTTGAAAGACATGCTTAAATGGGCGTGCCTTCGTTGAAGGTTGAACATCGAGCTGGCACCTCGGCGTTCGTGAAAATCTACTGCCACTCATTAGCGGACCAGAGTTCCGCTGTGGCGACCCCTAACTGGGAAAAGCCGAAAGACAAACAACAACAACTTAATGAAAAGTAAAATTAACCTGCCTGCTGCTACATATACGGCATTGATATATCATTACTTACTGACTTCCATCGTCAGATAATCTTGTTGACTTGGTAGTCAGCTACACATTTTAGGAGGGGGGACAGACCAAAAATATGTGTTAAAAAGATGGAGATTGTGTGATAAGCTGGACAGTTGAAAGGTCTTTAACAGGTGCAATGGCAGCGAGACATAAGTAGGAATTAGATACATTGCAGCAATCAGATGCAGTAGGAAAAGAAGCAGCAGTAATGTCCAAGAGCCCTTTTAATTTCTGACTGCAGAAATAGTAGTTTCGCTACATGTAACAGTCTGCAAACTGACAATAACAATTCTACCTTTTTCATTAATCTTTATGCCGTAACTGAAGGGAAGCTTTGGCAATTAAGTAACAATGACAGACATTCCTGTCAACTTCGTACTCCCAAGAAATCTGCCAAAAACCTAGATTAATGGGAGGACAACAGCCAAAAATTGGGTACATTTAAATAGTGATACACTTTGAAATTGACAGAATAAGGTAAAATAATGTAGTCGCCACGTGAACGGCATATGAATGTTTGCCAGTTACGTATTATCAGTTAGAAATGTGGTTGCGATAATACGCAAGTACTGGGAAATGTATATGTCTCAATCAAGCAATGACAAAATCGCTAGGGACTACAATGAGCACAATTTTACTCAATCTCTCCAAGTCATAATGCATAACATTCACACCACACTTACAAAGGCATATCTTCACTCCCCACAAACACAGCTTCCCACACCCACAGAACATATCAGTCAATTTTAAGGCCTTTCCCACCTCTCTGCAAAACACTGCTACAATGGCTTTGGCAAATGAAAACAATTGATGGATACCTCTCAGCTGTACAGATTTTTGCTGAAAGTCCACATTTTTTCTCACAGTTTTTCTCTGTTTTTCATACTGAACTCAGAAAGTAATGACAGGCATTTGATTGTCACACGTCATATTCTTAAGAAAATTCACACTAATGCAAAGCTTGTTATCAACTTAAGTTTGTAAGATCATTATTTAAAAATTGTCCCTATTTTTGGGCCTTTTTCCCCCCATTATTTATGGCCTTGTCCAGATTTCTTGTTCTGAGATGTTGAGAGGTGTGCTCCCATCCCTTTCTTTTGCAGCCAGTCCACTACACTTACACAAGTGTCCCGCTCAGCAGGGCAGCAAGCAGGTGTCAGTGCAGATTTGCTTTTAAGTTCTTTTACACCACACACACACACACACACACACACACACACACACACACACACACGGTTAATGTGGAGAAATCTGTTTGTTCAATGTCACCACACGACTCCAAACCTAGTTTTATGACACCTGCTACCCTTCCACTTGTTAGTCCGCAGCTGCAAACCTTGCTGTCCATCCTATTTCTCCTTTTCCTTGGTTTTGTTTCTCTTGCTTGTAATTTTGCTTTTACTCATCGTTTCTCCTGCCTCCTATATCTAACCTTATTATTACTTCTATGTATTTACAGTATATTGTAATATGATGTCAATTTTCACTTGTGTATATGTATTTTCTGTTGTTTTTTGTGCTTAGTGTAGTCCCTTGCAATTTCATCACTGCTTAATTGAGACTAATACATTTCCCTGTGTTTGTCAGTACTATGTTTGAGTGCCCTGTTTGGAGTATAGTATCACTGCTACAGATGCTGGTACTCTTTCAATACAAGTATCTGATTTGGAAGTTTTCTCCAGGAGTCTGTTGTTGAGAGGGTGAGAGACATGCACATATACAACTAAGACAAACTACATAAAGCAATAGTAACAGAAAGCACTGGGTCACATCAGAGGCTTGGGAGGAGTTCATTGTTAAAAAAACGAGAACTGTTGTAACGCTCAGCATTAAATACCATAAGTTCAGGTTATGCTATAAGAGGAAAACTATGCAAAGATAACCATGTGACCAGCCAGAATGTATTACAAACTGAATATTTTACCATGCACATTTTAAGAAATGGATAGATTGGCCTAAACTCTGGTTTGATGTGTGTGCTTTTTTTTTTTAGAAATAATTCCTGGGAACTGCTTTTCAGAAGTGAAGAGGCATATGAGGGAACAGTTTTAGTGGCACACTAGGCTGTGATTTATTTGATGTCTATTGTCATACAAAGCTGACTAAATGCAATCTAGCAAGCTTGAAATATGAGACTCTAGCTAGGCCACTGAAGGAGGGGAGATGGGAGGAGTAACTAGGCCAGGAAATGAAACTTGCAAAACTACTCCTTGTAAAGTCTTTTTTATCTCAGTAATTTGATGACACTTTTGCAAGCTTCATTCACAGAATGTGTAGTACATCAGTAGGAACTTTTGTAAAACTCCATGCATATCAGTCAATGACACATAATCTGCAATCTCTCAAACGTGTTAGTTTTTTTCAGGTACTCCACTCTAAGTGAATGGAAGTCTAGTCTGACACAAATGGTAGGGCTATTTATTCTCACAATCTGTGCTTTATGGGACACATTTAGCTTTCCAAAGGAATCACGATGTCTGCCCCCATGATGGCAAACAAGAACAATTAGGAATGAGTAATTATTTTGCTGCAGGTAGCTTTGGGAGATGCAGTAAATCATAGCAAGATAAAAAAAAATGTTTTTTCATCATTTGTCATAGTGGTCCTTTAAGCCAGTCAGCTGTACCTCTCAACTATCCTTGACTTTGCAGAACATCCCTGATTTTGACTCATATTTTTGTCCTGTCCTTCATATATGTTTTTTCTGATAAATTAGTTTCACACTTACTGTTCAGAAAAACACAAGTTGATCCAAAAATCTGCTAATATATTCACTGTTTAAGTGGATCAGAGTATTGCTTAAAAATTGTCCTTGATTTTGGTTGTTTTTTCTTCCATTATTTTGAGTGTTTTCCAGAATTCCTGAGCAAAGAAGTTGGGGGGTATTCAGTCAACACTGACACCATCAAGAATCTTTCAAAACAAGGGTCATTGCTCTGTATTAATTGACTCTGTTTTTAGTCTTATTAACTGAAACAACTGTCTTCAGACATTAGTTGCCTATTAGTCATCATAATAAGTAGAAACCTTACAGGTTCACAATTAAACACTAGGCTATCAAGCTACAGACTGTTACAAGCACAGCCAGTAAGCAGAGGTCAGAGTCAAACCCTATATTTTGTACCTGCAAGGTAAAGACTAAAACCATTAAGTCGCCCTCACTCCACCCACTACCAATCACAAGAAAAAAATCCCAACTATCTGGAAATAAGCAACGCTTATTCCTTCCTCCAAAGGAAGAAATCACCAAATAGCAAACGATTACTAATTCAAGCATACTAAACCCCTCCTCAAAAGCACTGGATGGGACTGTTCACAACCAATTAATAGTTTTCCTAACTGATAACAATCTCTTCACTTCTACTTAGCATAGATTTAGAGCAAACACAGCACATCATCAATTCTTCTAAAACTTAATGGTCTACCAACTGCAACAATGAATGCCCCGCAGCTCCCATTTTCCTAAGAATTTTTTTCAAAAGCCTTCAACATTATAAAGCACCAGCAGCTCACTGAAAATCTTAAAGCAGTGGGCTGCAGCAAAACATTCTTTAGTCTTTTCATATTGCACCTGTAAGACAGAATAAGAAATAATCTGGCTGAATACTTTGTCTGCCTCCTACAACTACAAACAATGGAGTACCCCATGAATCAATTTTCAGGTTACTGCAATTCACTATATTCAAAAGTACTCGTGTCAGCACATACACGGAATCACATTAACACAGTAAACTGACGACTATGTGATGGTCCAGAGCATAGTCTACCAGAGCTTGTACTAGAACTTCAATAATCCTTCAACCCCTCCGTAACTGGATTAGTGAAAACAATCTCCAGCAAAGTGACAAGAAACCAAAAATAATACACTTAAGTAAACAAAACCTAACCCTAACGGCAGGACATTTGTCTAAAAAAATGGACAAACTGTAAGACAGAAATGGTCCCAATTGGAAGCACCCTGTGTTTGCCATCAACCATAAGCTTTCTTATTTCAGACACACATAAATACCACTACAAAAAGACATACAAGTGGTGTTCTCTGTTGCCTACATCAAATCCTTCTATCCTCTATGAGAAAACAACTAGATGAGTCACTTCCGTTACTTAAAGTACGGTGAAGATAAATAGCAGTAGGAAACTTAACGAGGCATAAAAGTTACTCCTACCTATAACAAGACTGTAAAATTTGATGTATCTAGGCCCTGCTGAGCACAACCACATCTGAACAACATTCCAAAACAGAATCAAACTTACACAAACATCCTTCACTCACACTTTAATATATAAACCTACCTGTGTTGACTTAAACACATGCTCTGTGGTACACCTCCTGAAAAGAACTAAGGTTTGCTACACAGGGCCTATTAACATTTAGGAACACCAACAGCAAATATAGAGACAATGATCCAAGTGTATACTTGGCCAAAACCTGAAACCTGCTACCCCTCAAATTAGGACCGCACAAAAATGCCGCTTTCAAATCCATTTCAAATCTCTACTGCTAACTCCAATAGAATATAATTCCTGCAATAATTTTATCCCTTACTGTACTTTCATCCATGTACACCCTCTATTCATAGAGTAAAAAGTCTACTGCTGAAGGATGTAGAAGCCAAATACTATCAGACTTCAGAGGTTCACAGTATTCAGTCCTACCTGTATACAGCTTATTCCATAAAGTCATTTACTGTCTACACAAAAACAATGTACAGCAGCAGCATATGCTACATAGTGTATACACCTTATGCTGTGTCAGCGAAATATGTCAGTTTGTAAATTTTAAGTACCTCACGTTAGTTTTCTTGAATTTGATTATTGTTTTACATGAGAGTGGAAGTGCCTTGTTAAATTTCCCACTGCTATATACTTACTATATAACGTAAGCTTACATGCCGCATTGCAGTTATACTTTTAGCTCAGTCTTTTCTGAAAATGGAGACGTTTCCATAGGGCTAAACTGGTAAACACAGCATAAATAAATAAATAGTAAAATGTGTGCATTTATTTATTTACATTTTAGTCTATAGATAGTCTAGTAGGATTACCACCACTTCTGATATCCAAAATGGACATTTTTAAATCAAACAATCTGAAATCGTTTTATCAAAATAAAGACTCTTTATTATGAAAGTATAATTGTTTCTATTCTTAAATAAATTAATATTTAAAATGAATAGGTAAAGTTTTTGAGATAGTACTGTTGTGTAAGAAAATAACATAACCTTAGATGTCCTTCTCTTCTATATGCTGCTGTATTCATGACATTAGGGAGTTTGCCTCTGGTGAACTCTTGTACATCCGGCTATTACACAAAAGATAAATGCTACCACTAGGGTGCGCATGACGTCCTGTGACCGACGTCTGAGAGAGCGGCGCAGGACATCATGCACACCCAAGCAGTAGCATTTAAATTTTGTATAATGGCCGGACATACGAGAGTTCACCACAGGCAAACTCCTTGACGTCATGAATACAGTAGAATATGAATAGAAGGACATACCATAGTTTAATGCAATATTTAAAAAATATTTTTCCTAAAATATTAGACAATCTCATTCCTACATGTATTCTCTGTTACACACTTTTATCCTTTTTTTAGGACTGAAGAGGAAATTAATCTGTCCAAGCAAACAATGGGTGCAAGGCAAGGAACCCAGTCTAGGATGGGGTGCAGTGCCTCACATATACTCTGTGGGAGATATAGGAATACCCCAAAAACTAACTTCTGTGACAACCTTTCTAAACTAAGCCTATGTGCAATTTAGAGTACTGCCAATTCACTTAATGGAATGTTTTGGGGACTTACCTGGAAAACAGTGCACCTCATGACAACTCACACACCCACAAAGAGAACCATTACATAGTAATGTTAAATAATGCAACACTGTACTATTCATTAGAACATTTGCCATGTTTTTTTCATCAGGATACAACTGCCTAAATAAAGAGTGTCCTGGCAAAAGAAGGCCAAGTGTTAATCACATTTTGATAACCTAGTAAATGAATTGGTTCTAACAATCCTTTAACCCAAAACCTCTTTAGCTAGTTCGATAAGAGGATGGGCATTTGGACCAGTAGAGCTAATTTTATTTTACAACCATATTACAAAGAATAAAGTAATGAACTGCAAATTTCTGAGTATGACAAATCAAAAGGTTAGACTACAGAAAACCTTACTTTTTATGTATGCATGTATATGTAGCTTACACCCCTAACACAAGTGAAAATATTAGCAGTAATTAGACAAGTTATAAAAGGGAAAATGCTAAGAATACCAGTCTGCATTACATGAACTGTAAACATAACCCAGGTATAGTAGTTATTCTAAAATACTGACTAAAGCTAAAGAAGACCTCCTTAACTAATTTGATGACAATTTTCACACCTAGTATGAAAATAGCCCTGATGCTGAAATGAAGACACTCTTCTTTCAGGATAAAACCAAGAGGAACAGCACTATTGAATATGATCCCATCTGGCCACTAGCTCAAATAATCATTAGCGAACACATAAAGCTTAATATAGCTGATGCTTACATCACAGCCTATTCTCCATTGAACCATTTGAGCAAACACTAGTTGAGATAATGCATCATTATTAAAAAGAAACCTTATTGTGCTAGACTTTGATTTGAAATGATTAAACACTGTTCAACAGCCACATCGGTGAGTACCAGCCCAATATAACACTTCCCAGATAATAAACAAACCAGCTAGAACCAAACTAAGAACACAATACTAGTTTTTTCAATAATACCTCTGGAGATGTGCTGAAACAGTGATCCTAATTAACTCAATAAAGGACCAATGTCCTGTACTCTCAGCCTAGCAGTTCTGGAATCCAAAACTGTCCCCTGTGATTACTCCTTCTGGATCATACTTCTTACACTATAAGCCACTTACTGGAAACTTTTTTATATTTAAACCTCCCTAGTAGCAGCTATAAATATACTTACAACTTAGCTAGACCCAATTGTCAACAAACTGTTCCTTATTTGTCTCCATAGGCTGATAAATTACCCACTCATGTTTCTTATCTGAAACTAGTAAGAGAGCAAAAGAGGGTAAGTTTGGAAACAATATAAAAAGCTGAATATTATACTGTATACAGTGGAATGAGAAATTATTGCAAACTGTTTGCTCAGCAAAATCAGTCTGCTTACAAAACAAACAGGCTATAATGAAACCGAATTCAGAATTTTTATCGGAAATGTAAAATCATATCTTTGGGAGATGCACAAATACCGTCAAACAATGAGTTCTGTTACAACTTTCTAAAGTAGTTCAGGGAATGCATTCTGTCATCTTTGGCAGGCAATGATCCTCTCGCATCATAGCAGTCAGTCAGTCAGTAATATCCTAGATAACATTTTTCTCGATCAGAGAAGTACACTTGTGTCTACGTACCATAAATATAGATGTTCGAGTATCTTCACTGTTGCAGTAATAACTGCATGGGATTTCCTTGCTTTGGCAGCCCTTGGATGGCCCTAGTACTAAACACTTAAATCCCCCTTCCTGGGCTGGTAGATGCCCTGCACCTGATGTTAGGACATCTGGGTATAAAGATCATCAGCCAGCAACATCTTAAGGTCTTTCTTGCCCCAGTAAAGGAAGGAGCCCCCCTCCCAAGCAGCTCCAGGACCAAAGCGCAAAACACCCCAAATGTCCTCATTGTGTCAGGGAATGATCCTAAAGACCTAAAAGGGAGGAGAGAGAGAAAAAGGTAGGGAGAGGGGAATCCCACCCCCAACGTGCAGACATTAGAGAGGAGATGGAGGGAGGAAATAAGTACTGCAACACTGAAGACACTTGAGCATCTACATTTATAAGTAGACACAACTGTACTATGATCACATTTCGCTGTTGCAGCAATAACTGAATCGAAGGATTTCCAAAGCTGAGAAAAATAGGGGGCTGTTAAGAATGCCATGCAGGACTGCAGAGGGAAATCTAGCCCTGGATTTGGAGAAAGTGGGCAGATTATAATGTTTAGTAAAAGTGTGGACTGTGGTCTACATGGCATCCTCTAGAACTTCCCTGGCAGGGGCCCCTCTGAGAATGGCATGAGATTTGATATGAAACGGGGCTTGCTTTCCATCATACTTGTAACAGAAGGCAACAAATTTAGAAATCCACTTAGAAAATTTGCTGCTACAGGATTTCTCAGTTTGTTACTAGAATAGGTTGCAAAAAATAGTTGGAATTGCCATTTGTGTCAGTCATGTCCAAATAGTATCCGAGTTGTCTATGAACATCAAGGGAATGAAGGATATGCCCCCCCCCCACCTTTTGAGGGTGAGAGAAAAAGCAGGTAGATGAATGGACTGGTTTAGGGTAAATTTAAAAGCCACCTTTGCCATGAAAGAGAGGTTAGTCCTGAGAGAGAGTCTTCCTGGTGAAAAATGAGAAAAGGTTTAGTGCACATAAGTGTCTGGAGTTCTGAGACTTGCCTTGCTATTGCAATAGCCACTAAAAACGTTGTTTTCCAACAGATAAAGTGAATGCCAGATGTAGCAGCTGGCTGAAAAGGAGCCAGAGCAAGCTTTTCCAGAATTAATCTGAGATCTCAAGAGGGAGTAGGAGCTCTTCTGAGAGGTCTCAGGTGAATGACCCCCTTAAATTGTTTCAACGGGGGAGGGAGTAGAGAGAAGGCAACATAGGAAGGCAGGTGGACATAGCTGAAGAATCAGTTTTTATGGATGAGTAAGAGAGTCCAGATTTAAATAAATAAGTTAGATAAGCAAGCACCTGGCTGATCTCGGATGTTTTTGGAGAAAATTTGCTGGTGGCACTAAATAGAAAACATTTTCCATTTAGAATTGTATGACTTTCTGGTACTAGGTTTTCTTTTTCAAAATAAGTACACCCTTGTCCAAGAAAAGTCATTGAGAAGCAGCTAGTGAATTGACCACGCTGTTAGTCTCAAGATGCTGAGGTTGGGGTATATGACGTAGCCCCTGTTTTGTGCCAGAAGGAACACCTGTTGATGTAAAACCATGGTGTCTCCGTGCTTAGGCTGTGAAGAAAAGTGAACTAATGATGTCTTGGCCAAAAGGAGGCAATAAAAATCACAATTAGTCCTTCCCCCCTGATTTTCATTAACACTTTGTGGATTGGGGAGATGGGAGAGAATGCTTAAAGAAACAGATCTGTCTATAGGAGGAGAAGGCATCCATCCTCCATGCCTTTGGATGTTTGGCCCTTGTGCAAAATTTTTGAAGCCGGCAGTTTTGGACTAAAGGAAAAACGGTCTACTTCTGGCACACCCCAAGCTTGGCAAACAAGTTAGAATACTCTACTTTTTAGGGTCCAGTCATGGGGGTCTACTTCTGACCTGCTGAGCTGATTTGCAAGAGAGTTGTTTATGAATGGCAAGTACTGGTCTAAAAGATGAAGACCCAGGCTTTGTGCTGCATCCCATAAGGATGGTCAGGTGATGCAGAGGGTAAGAGTGAGTGAGGGATTACCTGCTTGTTTATGTACCACATCACTGTGATGTTGTCTCTGTATTAGCAGAGTCCTTGGATTCCAGGTTTCCTTGAAAACTAGGATGCCCTTGAGAATAGCCATCATTTCCTTTAGATAAATGTGCTTTTTTGTTCCCATTTTCCTTGAGCAAGGCTCCAAGAAAGACTAGTGTTCTGGAGGATGACAGATTGTATTTCTTTAGGTTTAGGCTGTTTCCTACAGAATATAGTCATAATTTTTGCAAGGCCACTAGAAGCTCCTCTGCAGAGTCCCCTTGGATCAGGCAGTTATTTAGGTAAGGGTAGATTTGAATGCCCTTGGTTCTGCAGTATGCAATTACTGCACCCAGGCATTTAGTGAAAACCCTGGATGCAGCAGATAAGCCAAAGTGCAGAGAATACAATTGATAATGATTTCTACCTGCTTTGAAGTGTAGGTGCTTCATACATGATTTTGCTATAGGAATGTGTAGGTAAGCATCTTTTAGATCCAAGGTAACAATGAAGGCTTGGTGTAAGCGTAGGTAGAAGCTTTTGCAAAGTGAGCATTTTGAATTTTGCAACCAGGAAAAATGTATTTAGTTTTGACAAATCTAGAATGGGCCTTCATCTTCCCCCTTTTCTTGGGTCAAGAACAAGTCTAAAGTCTTGAGTAATAACCTTTCCCAATTCTTGACAGGCTACTTCCTCGAAACAGCCTTGCTACAGGAGCAGGCCTACTTGGTTTAGAGCTTCTTTAAGTTGATATGTAGGAATGTAAGGAATGCCAGCAGGCTTTGGAAGGAAAGTGAAGGACAGCAAACCTTCCTCCTAGTCTTAGTCAAAAAAAGAAATGAGGAGTAAAATGGGCTGGGGTGGGACTTGAGAGGACAAGTTGAGCCATGGTAGCTCCATGTTGGGCCCCAGGAGGCAAGGTCCACTAGGTAAGGAAATAGATTTAGGTTGCCATATTTTCTGTTCCCTCAGTGGGCTATCCTTTTCAAGTCTTTTCCCTCTTTTCCTTTGTTGAAAGGGGGAAAGGACGAGGATTTAGTAGGTTAGTTACTGCTAAACCTTGGTGTATCTGAACCTGCAGAAAGTCCTTGACAGTCTGCATCAATTTAGCCTTCTCTGACAGTTTCTTGAAAACAGCCTCTGCTTTGGGTCCGAACAAAAAGCCATTGTCTAGAGGAGCATCTAGAATGTCAGACTTAACATAATATGGAAAGGAATGCTCTTTGAACCAGATGTGTCTACATAAGACCAACCAAGACGTAGCTTCAATAGCAATATAGCCACAATATAAAGAGTCCTTTGCAACCTGAGAAATAGAGGTGTAGATGTCCAGCAGCTCTTTGGAGAGAGCTCTGTCTTCTGTTGCCCTCCAGTTTTTATTTTATATGGTCCAGAAGGGTTTCTTGGTTCTTAACCATATGAATCTAGCAACTGAAATCTCTCACAGCCAAGGTGGCAGAAGTGTAAACGTTTTTGCCAAAACAATCCAGGGTTCTCCCCTCTTTATCATTAGGCAATGTGTTCTTAAAAGTGCTGACCTTAGCTCCTTTATGACCCTGAGTAACCACTTCAGGATCTGCAGAAGGATTCCTAACAGGTGTTTGTGGGACTTCATAGCCCTGTAAAAGCAGTGTGCCTTCCTTGAAAGAGGTGGTTGGAAGTCCAGCTGCAAGAATGAGTCAGAAATAACATCTTCTACAACTTCCAACACTAGAGGAAAGGTATGGCCAAAGGGTTGTGCTCAGGGAGCTTAAGAAATTCTTTAATCCTCTTCATAGACTGAAGGTAACCTTGAACCTCCCAAAGGAAATACTCTCTCATCTTATGAAGAGTTTCCCCAAAAACGAAGTCCTCAGGTGGTGAAGCTGTGACTAGGATGTCTTCTGAATCAGCATTAGCATATGGGCCAGTGGACAATTGGTCTCCATAAGCCAATTCATATTCACCCACATGAAAAGAATCTAAGGATTCCTAAGGGAAGAGCCCCTCTTTTCACAGAAACAGACTTTGTAGAAGCAGGGGGTCTGGTAAGACTGTGCTATCTGAATGCTACAATATTAAGTAAATCCTTAGCCAGTCTAAACAGATCCTTCTAGTAGGCTTGTGGGGGTTGGGAGCCTGAAGGCCTATGCTGAGGCATGGCAGAATCTATCCTTTTATGTCTGGCCTTAGGCTTGGTCCTAGGTCTGGCATCAGTAGCACTGGGACCAAGCCATTGGTGGCTGACTGCAGCCTGTGCATGGTCAGACGATCACCCCTCGGACGTTCTCAGGATTATACCCTCCTTATATGAAGCCCTAAAATGGCAGTCAGAAACCACAGCATGCAAACATTTCTTGAACCCAAATGACAATCACTGTCATTTGATTTGTGCAGATGTAACAGAGTCAGGATGCATGTCATGCACCAAAAGGCACACAACAGCAGTCTGAAAAACTTCTTTGGTCATAGAAATGGACTGCAATGGTGTCTCCTGTCCCTCTGCCTCCTTATGTGGTTTCAAACGGTTCTCTCTACATTTTTAGAGGGATGGAAAGATGGACTGGCAGATGCCATAATGCATGAGGATCCCTGACATCATTTTTCTTTCTCTAAACCTAGGGAAGAGACCCAGTTCTACGATGAATTGTACACTTACTAAAATGAGCACAATGAGAACAGTTTGGTAGGTAATGGTCCAGGCCTAAGCTGAAAAGGCAAAGTGAATGGAATTCCAAATGTGGAATCTGTTTTCCACATTCAGGGCAGATGTTAGTCCTAGTACTCGTCTAAGTACACACAATAAAAAGAAAAAAGGAAGCTTTTCCTCAACGGGGCACTTAAGCTTTAAGAAGTTGTCTGGTCTTTGGACTGACTGACGCACTCTGTGGCACAGATGCTTTGGGCTTCACTGGCAAGGAAGAGCTGTAATATGTCATTGACAGATGACTCTTATAACCAAACATCGTGATGTCAGGTGCAAGGTGTCTGCCAGCCCAGGAAGAGGGAGTTCAATCTCTGATACTCCATCTAGCCAAGGGCAGCCACAGCAAGGAAAACCCACACAGCTATTACTGCAGTAGTGAAAGACAATGAACATCTTAGTACTTTTACTGTACAATATTCTCTAACTATGTGAGGTGCTTGTATTTCACTTTAAAATATCTACAGTAAATTTGTAGAAAAATATTAATATACATGTACCAAATTAATCAGTAACTGCTTAATACATACTTCAGATTCATCATTCTAGTAGTTTTTTTTAAACTCTCAATTATATATTTAATCTTTTTTTAACTGCCAGTGTAATATCCCCTCAGTTTAAACACTCAATTATGGTTACAAGTTGTGGAAACAGGTTATATACAGGTTCGTACTATGCTAACTGCCCTTGTGGGACATTTTTTAAGCCTAACCGTTTACCCCATGTGAGAATCAAACCTTGCACCTTGTGTGTATAAGGTAAACACCTTAACCATTATATCAGCCTCCCAATGGAGTCTGCTTTGTTTTTTTTTTGTTTGTTTTTTGGGTTTTTGTTAAAAATACCTTTATTGAATTATCACTTAAGACATAGGCAAACTTAAAGTTATGTAAAAGTAATAAAAACAGTATCAACAGGTTCACATTTACAAACACTATACATCATGTATATTGCTCTACACAACATAATCAGTCCAACATTACATAAATTGTTCAATTCCTGAATTCTCTTAAACCTCATTCTTCTTCCAAAACATTTCTCTGCATGTATTTTTCCTACAATTTCAATTTTTCTATGTAATTTACTCTTATCCTTTTCTAAATATCTCACTTTCTGTTCTTTTACATCTGTTAAAATATTCACTATTTTAAGTATGGCTGGTTTAGGCTTAAATTTTAATTTTCTAGTCATTTTTTTTTTTCTGGCAGCTACCACATTTTTTTTAAATAAAAAACATCTTTATTAAATTATCTCTTATGACATAGGTAATCATACATGTCTATAAAAATAAACCATATTGACATATTTTTAGCTGCAAACATTATATATCACTTATAATCTATCCCGTCATCGTCAGTCAAATATTATAGCTCATTCAAATCCTGCCTTCTTTTAAACCTCATTCCACCTCCAAAACATTACTCTGCATGTGTTGTTCCCACAATTCCCATTTGTTCTATGTAAATTGCTCCTACCCCTTATTAAAGATCATATTTCCAGTTGTTTTATCTCTGTTACTATATTCACTACTTCTCGTACAGTTGGTTTAGACTTAGATTTCCATTTCTAGTAATTGCTTTTTTGGCAGTCACCATAATTAGATTCAGTAAGGCTTTATTATGTCTAGGCAATTCCGATTCTGTATGATAGCTCAAAAAATTATTTCCTTAGTTATACCAATTTGCTTACCCAGTATTTCTGATAGAGTAGTCTGCAGAGAACTTTTAAAGTCTGCAAACTCAGTACTCTCCCAAAAATATGTTCCCAATTACCAATTTCTTCCCCATCACACCTCCATTTGATCTCTACCTGAGGAAAACTTCTTTGGAGTCTGCTTGGGGTACAAAAAATACCTACCCAAGCAATTCCAAACAAAGATCCTAAATCTTCTACACTTTGTTAGATATTTGGGAGACATATATACATTGTTTCTTTGTGAATTGATTATACATAGATTGTTTTCGTGTGAATTACTTATCCAATCTCTCTTCCCAAGCCTTTCTAACCTCCTCTGATTGATTACAGTTATCATGCAATATTTTACATGCTCTACTAAAGATCCTTTTTTTTAACAGCAGCTTATTTTCTAGGTTCCACTAAAATCTCTACCAGTGCTAGTCTTTTGCTTATGATCCAACTATTTCTTTTTCTTTGCCTACACTCGGATATCAATCCTTCATAGAGAAGGCAATCTCTAGCCTGCAGTCCAAATAAATTGTTGGCCTTTTCCCATTCTGTAACCTTTCCATCTCTAATTACATGCTCCCAATACCTTGGTTCTTTTGCCATTTTCCCAGTAAATTCCAGCCCCCTCTTGCCTGCTGTCTGTATCCCTTTTTGCAGTCATCCCTATCTGCAGAATCTCCTTTCTCCATTTCCATGTTGGTTTAGTTCTTAGAATACATTCTGCTCTTTCATGCCTATAACATTTTGTACGGTTGTTATCCTCCTTAAGGATCTGCATCCAAAATGCCAGTTTCTCCTTGTTTCTTGAGCTTCCCCACCATTTTGTCATCATCCATTTCCATGTTGAATTATAGTTTTCTGCTTGTGATATGCATAGAAGCCTTAAATGTATAGCTCTAAAATACCATTCAAATCAGGTAATTCCAAACCACTTTGTTTTATTGGAAGACTCAGCGTATCCCACTTGACTCTTGCCATCTTCCCCTCCCAGATAAAATCCTTCAACTCTTTACTAATTGCTATCCATAACTTCTCCTCTGGTTGAAAGAAATATGCCTGACCTGTGTATAAAACTAAAGAGAATAAAAACATTCTGACTGCTTGTATCTTGCTATTCATATCCAAAAAAACAGAGCTCACAATTTCTCAGCTTCTGTATTATCTTTTGTTTAGCCTCTTCCCACATACCCTTAGCTGTCACAACAGAATCATTTTAAATCCATACTCCTAAGTACTTCATTTTATAATATCCCCATAAATATAGGTATTGCTGAACCAATTTGTGTGTGTGTACATAGTTTACAACTATTACCTTTGTTTTATCTTCATTTATTTTGTATCTCAAAAAGACTTGAAACTGTCTCAAACATTTCCACAACACTGAAATGTCCTTTTCTGGTTTTATTAAGTATAAAACAATATCATCTACAAATAAAGCCAGCTTTTCTTGACGCTTCAATTTCTGAGTCCCTTATTTTCTAAATATAACACAAATAACAAAGGGGAAAGAGGACACCCCTGCCTGGTTCATCTGCTGAAACAGAACTTACCAGAGAGGAACCCAGCCACTTTAATTTTAGCCTCCAATCTCTCATATATCCTCCTAATCAACCTTACAGTTTTATCATATGATTCCATTGCCCTACTCATGAAATCCCAGCTTACTCTGTTCATTGCTTTCTCTGCATCAAGAAACACCAACAGTAGTATTTTTTCTTACACTTTGCTTCCCTCTGGATCATCACTGTTCTATTAATGTTGTCACATGTTTGCTTCCCCTCCACAAAACCACATTCATCCATATTTGGCAACACATTTGCCATTTTCTGGCCATTATAGACATAACCACTTTATAATCATGGTTTAGAGGTGAAATGGATCTATATGAAACTGGATCTGATGTGTCTTTACCATCTTTAGGTATTGCAGCCACAAGTGCTTTCTTCCAGGATATCGATGCTTCTCCTCCTTTTAAAATACTGTTAAATAAAACCTTCCAGATATTTGTTTTTTCTCTCCTAGATTCCAAACTTCAACACGAAAACCATTTATTACTGATCAACATTTTTATCTCATCTCCTCCTATCCTAACTGTTTGTAATTTAGCCTCATCTGCCTCTAACCTTGGCATACTTAATTCTAATTTGCTAAGCTTGGCAACAACCCTTTCTACTTTTTGTTGCCGGAGTCATTGTGCTAAATGTTTCTGTGCTCTGAAGTTATTATCAAAAAACTGTTGCCTAACTGCACATTTTCTAAACTCACACATGTTATCAGGGTAATCACTTATTTTCTGTTTAGCAGTCTGCATCAGATTCCTCCACTCTGTAATACTCTAACCTTTGTTAATCCCTCTAAATAATTCTTGTTACTTCTTAACCATATCTTTCTTTCCTTTAATTCCACCCTATTTTCAGCTCCATTTTAATTTTAACACACTCCCTAGCTATATTTTCAAAAATTTCCACTACCCATTCCTTAAAGTCCTCTCTGTTTAACAGACAGATGGAGAATCGTTAGTGCCTCATTTTTATTTCACTACCCTGCATTTTTACTGTAGTTATTATTGACACATGATTTGAAATAGTTATTGAATGTGTATCAAAACTTTTAAGTAAATGCACATGTTCCTCTGAAATATATGTTCTGTCTAGCCTAGCTCAGTTTTTGTACCTTGGAGAATGATATTTAAATTCACTCTGAACTCCTACTACTGAATTCACATATTCCATGCCAAATACTTTCATAAATGTTTTATATTTTCACTTCTGGGTCCTCCAAACACATCATAACTGCTACAAATCAAGTTCCATTCCACACATATCAGTAATATTCCATGCTGAAAGCTGATGATTTCTCCCAAATTTTTCTTAAGCTCCATAATAGCACTTTTAGGTGGAATATAAATATGTGACAATGTAATCCTCCTCCCTTGCCAGCAGCCCCTTAGTACTACAAATCTATCATTACTATCCTTTTTACCTCTTCTATCACTATTGGAGTTCCTCTTGCAATTAATACAAGTACTCCCCCATTCCTTTGTCCCAGACATTCCACTGAATAACCATTATGAAATCCTTTCTTTATTAAATTCAAATCTCCGTTCTTTCCAAATATGTCTCCTGTAATATAGCTATTTGCACTCTACATTTTTAATATAGTTCACTACTCTTTCTTTTTTGTACATATCTGAGAGACTATTCACACTGAATGATAGTACAGAAAGTGTTAAGTATAATGTTAAGAAGTTATTATTCTCACCTGCTACATGTGATAGCTTCTTTTTAAATTTCTAGGTTTCAGCTTTTGTGTTACATGCATACACCAATGTTTGGCAGGTTAATCTTTCATACAATTGTTTCTTGTCAAATTCATTTGAACCTATGTCACATCTTACAATAAAATTCTTAGTAAAACCCTCAAACAAACAAAAAATACACCAGAACACCCCTAAAACCTCTTAACTTAATACTAACGCACAAAACTATGTATATGATACCGCAGTACAAGGACAAAATGATTGACTTCAGCAATTGGCTAAGCTTCTGGTGTCATTCTAAGGGGATCCAGTATCCGTCTGCCTGGGTCGACAGACCACGATGCTTTGCTAGAGATGGCCTGCAACTGTCACCCCTGGGATTCCCGATACTGGCTAAGGCTCTTGCCGCCCCTATAGTGCCTTTTTTACGCAAGGTTCAAATGACAAATTCACTAACATAACAGGAACAGGCAAGCAAAAACAGAGGGTAATGCTACTCAATGATAGAAGTCAATCTCAAAATGCACTCCTTTGAGGCACTCCTTAAAATGGAGAACATCGATATCTGTGCAGTGACTGAGACCTGATTCAAGGCACCAGAGAGCACTGCTGCATTACCAGGCTATAACTCATACCACACTTTTCAGCCATTTAACCTGGACCGGAACACCAAAGACGGAGGTGAGTCCATATTCATAAAGGATATCCACACCTCCAGGCTAGCTGCTCAGCATAATGCATCCGAGGTTATCCAAGTCCAACTAACTCTGGACAAAACTGCAATCCAAACTGTAGCTTGCTACAGATCTCTCACCATGCCCCAGGATTCCCACTCCTCTTTTCTTGATATACTGGAAAATAGTAGGGTTCAACCAACTACCCCACCATTAACTGGAAAAACTACTCATGTACCAACTCCTTTGCTCAACGCTTTCTGGAATTCATAAATTCCAATGCCCTGGATCAACTTATCCACACCCCCACCAAAACAGGAGTGACCGGTGTTCCACACCTGAAGTCAACTCCTCATTGGTCAGATCCGACCATAAGCTAATCACCCCAGATATCCACATCCCGCCACCAACCCCCATTAAGGAAACCACGGTAAAAAATTTCTCCAAAGCCAACTTCATGCTTAAGACAGAAGTGGCAAACTTTATGACACCAAAGCAGATGGACAAAAAAGTTACGACTGCTGAACCCTACACAAATGCACTCTATAAGCACTTGCAAGAGTGCATGGATCATGCTATCCCAAACGGAACCAAGACACTGTCCTCCAAAAAAAGGAAGCCAATCTGGTGGTCCCCTGCCATAAACAAACTCCAAAACAGAAGGAAGAAACTGCTGCAAAAGAGAGTAAAAGCCCATGAGTAGAGGAGCTCTCTGGTCAGCCTCAGTACGAATATGAGATCCCTTATAAGATCCTCCAAAGCTAGATACAAAAACAAAATTGCCACTGATTCTAGGGACATCCACAAAGCATTCTATAGCTATTTCAACAATCTCAATGGCAACACCCAGATATGCTCCGAGTTACAGCACAACGACACGAAAATTACAGAACCAACTGATATCGCCAACATCCTGGCAGATAGGTTCAATGCTAACTTTACCCCCCTCTCACCCCCTAAAGGGCCCATATCTATACAGGAAGAATGCAGAGTCCCTGTAATGAGAGCTACGCAGGTAACAGCTGCACTCTCTAAAGCCAAAAACACAGCATCCATGGGACCGGACAACATCCAAGGCTGCATTTTACACAAACTTCAGAATGAACTGGCTCCCCACATAAACACCATGTTCAATCATAGCCTCACGTCAGGCTTTGTACCCACTGAATGGTGCACAGCAATAGTTATTCCACTCCACAAAGGGGGAGCCACCACTGATCCTGGGAACTATCACCCTATTAGCCTGACAAGACAGGTCTGTAAGGCCATGGAACTTATCATCATGAAACTCATAAACAAAGACATTGGTAACCTCCAAACTCTGGACCCCACCCAGTTCGGGTTTGTGAAAGGCAGATCATGTCTCCTGAACCTGATCGACTTCTTTGAGCCAGTCACCAAAGCCGTAGACGAGGGTAAGGTGGTTCACACAGCCTATCTTGACCTCGGCAAGGCTTTCGACACCATCCCCTATTCTGGAATTATAGCTAAACTCACTAAACTAGGTATAAATCCCTATGTCCCAAGATGGGTTGCCAACTGGCTCATTGACAGAACCCACACTGTAAAAGTTGCAGACTCCAAATCTGACTTCAAACCAGTGACAAGAGGTGTACCACAGGGTTCAGTCCTAGGACCTCTCCTGTTAGCCTGTACTTCAGAGAAGTAGATACCAAACATAGAAGGCCTTTGGCTAACGAAGTTTGCAGAAGACTGCAAACTAGGAGCCATAGTCGAGTCCCCAAATGATGTGGACATCCTACAGAAGGACCTCACTGAGACAGATGCCTGGTGTCAGAGCCACGGCCTCAAGAAGCTCAATGCCAAAAAGTGCACTGTCATCCCCTTTGGTAAAAACTCTGTACCCATGAACTACCACAGGCAGCAGTCTACTTAACGTCGAATGTGTGATAAGAGACCTTGGGACCCAGGTGGACAGTAGTCTCTCCTTTGATAATCACACCGCCACAGTAGTCAGGAAATCCTTCTACATGGCACACCTCATCACAAAAGGGTTCTCATCCTGGAAAAAGAGGTCATTGTTTCCCTCTACTCAGCACTCATTAGACCCATTATAGAGTACAACATCCCTTTTGGAATGTACCTCACAAGACATCTGCAGCAGCTGGAAAGGCCACAGAAGTACCTCACAAAGAGGATTACTGGCCTCAAACAGATGCCCTACACTAACCGTCTCAAAAAACTCCAGCTTCACTCCGTAGCATATTGCCTACTCCGAGGTGATGTCTGCCTAACATATAAAGCTATGTCAAACCCAGAGCTGTTGGACATGCTACACCAAAAGAAATCCCAATCCCTCCGAGCTACACGCTCTAGGGACCAAAACCTTGTCACCACAATAAACAGGACATGCTGGAGGGATAGATTCCTGTCTCAGACACTTCCCATACTCTGGAACAAGCTACCCATCTATGTCAAGCAAAGTTCCTCATATTAGCACTCTTCAAGAAAAATCTTGATGAGTGGATGGGAAATAGGAAATACACCCTGGGATCACATCTGTGGCTCTGCTCGATAGGGGCACAGGAAAATAACTTTCTTGGGTAGCATAAGCCAGGAAACCTTGTTGGATAAGCTTACTTAGGCCCTTGGCCAATAGACTAGTAGCTACCTATGAACCTATATCTTCAAATATTTGAAGTTTAAGCCTTCTAATAGGAAGAGTTGTCCCAGACTGACCGCCACACTCACAGACCTGGATTACCCTAAAAGTAAGGTTATATTTTGGAAATTTTATGAAAGTCTGTATAAAGCAGAGAAATGTGGAAATCAAGAAAAGGTACAAATGGAAATGTTTATGAAAAATTTAAATATGCCAAGGTTAGAGGTAGATGAGGCTCAATTAATAACAGGATAGGAGGAGACGAGATAAAAATGGTGATGAAAAAACAATCGACAGTGAAGTCCCCAAGATTAGACAGTATATGTGTGAAGAGACTACACAAAAGATAATACAAAAACTGAGACTTGGAAGCTCTGTTATATGGATATGGACAGCAAGATACAAGAAGTTAAAATGTTTATAGTCCCTTAAGTTTTATACACAAGTCAGGCATATTTCTATCAACCAGAGGAGAGGTTTTGGATAGCAATTAATAAAGAGCTGAAGGATTTTATCTGGGAAGGGAAGACAGTAAGAGTAAAGTGGGATAAGCTGACTCTTCCAAAAGAACAAGGTAGTTTGGGAGTACCTGATTTGATGTGGTATTTCAGAGCTACACAGTTAAGGCTCCTATACATAGCACAAGCAGAAACCTACAATTAAAAGTAGAAAGGGCTGATGCTGGAATGGGGGGAGGGGGGGTCAGGAAACAAGAAGAGACTGGAATTTTGGATGTATATCTTTAAGGAGAATACCAATAACCATACAGAATATTATATTAATAAAGAAGCAGAAAGTATTTTAACAACTAAGCCAACACAGGAATGGAGAAAGGAGATTCTGCCGATTTGGACGATTACAATTAGGGATACAGACAATAGTTAAGAGGGGGATGGAATTTACTGGAGAAAACTGGTAAAGAACCAAGGTATTGGAAGTAAATAATTAGAGAGGGAAATGTAATAGAATGGGAAGATGCCAAGGATTTATTTGGACTGCAGGCTTGAGACTGCCTTCCTTATCAAGGATTTATAGAGTACAGGCAAAAATAAAGAAATAGGGGGATCCTAAGTGAAAGACCAGCACTGGTAGAGTTTTTAGTAGAATCTAGAACAGAATTTGCTGTTAAAAAGGAATAATTAGAGCATACAAAATATTGTATAATAACTATAAGAATCAATCAGAGGAGGTTAAAAAGGATTGGGAAGAGATACTGGATAATCAGTTAGTTAATCAATCAATCAATCAATCAGTTAGTTTGTTTAACATTTTTTACCAGGACAGTTCAACTGGACAGCTAGTGTCCGTTTTCAGCAGAGTGCTGGGGAGAAAATCTCCAAAAAGTTACAGAGTAGTAAGTAATACATGGTAATAATTAAAGGTTACATCGTTTAAATCATAAGAACAGTTTAGGATAAACATGTTGCAGAAATGTTAGTTTAAAACAATACAAGGTCATAGTACAGATATGTGATCACAATACATTTGTAGACTAAGCTTAAGTACGGTACATGTACATTTGTTTTCATAGTAAACACTTGCTTACAATATTTGCAGTATATACAATGAACATAGGTAGAGCACAGTGTCAGTGTTCAGTATTCATCACAGCCATGAGGGAATAACAGCCTACAGTGGGGTGACCGTTCTGGGAGGATCATTGCAGTTACATAAATGGTTGTGTATAGGTGTGATTTAAGGAGGTTTTTGAATGTGGATGTACAATTTTTGTAACCTGAGGTCAGGAGGCACGGTATTCCATGTTTTTGCAACCTCTTGAGGGAATGGAGATTCCCCAGAGCGGTTCTTACATGGAATAACTTCGATCAGGGCTTTGTTACTGGAGCATAGTTCCCTATTAGTATTGCAGAAGTTTAGAAGGCTAATTAAGGCAGGGTTTTTTCAGGCTGGTATAGTATTTGGTGTGCTAGGTTGAGCTGGTGGTAATGTAGTAAGTTGGGGAATTCTAGTCAGTGTAGTGTATGTAGGGATTGGCAGTGGTGAGAGCGTGATATAGCATTGCATGTAAACCTAGTTATTTTGTTGTAGCATGTGGAAAGTTTGTTCAGGTTGGTTTTATTTTCATTTGTTAGCACTGGGGATGCAGAAAGTAATGTTGATAATTTATTTATTTTATTTACTTATTTTACATTTGTTGACCGGGCTAGTCCAATTGGATACATGTCCATTTTCAGTGGAGGCCCGGGGAGATAAGCTGTAAACAATGCTAAGTAACAATATTTCAAAGAATAAAAAGAAAAAAAAATGAAATAGGCAATAAAGACAGAAGACAAAAAAAAAACACATCAATTAAAACATTCATATACATTTTCTTCACTGATTGAATTTCAGAAAGTGTTTTTTTTTTTCCAATGTAAGCAGATGATTAGGTAAAGGGAGAGACATTTGTCTTAAGAGAAAAGTAGGAAAGGTAAAATAGATTAGGGTGGTTATTGGGTATGTTAAGGATTATACCCACTAGAAAAACAGAAAGAAATACATATAAGGCTGAAATGCAGGTGCCTGGAATAGGGGGAAATATTCTTATTTTATGTAACACAGGGCAGTTTACAGGCACTAGAAGACTGGAGAAGATAAAAGCCAAAGAGCGACATTACTACTGAGAGGTGATCTATGCCTTGTTTACAAGGCATCACAAGATCCAGTCCTGAGGAACTTGCTGCACATGAGCAGTCACGTACCATTGCACCAGGTTATTATTGTTACCAGGCATATATAATAACTGGAATGTTGACAAGAGGTTCCTTACAAAAAAAAAAAAAATACAAGGCATAAACCACATGGAGTATGCAGACTACCTCAAAGCTTTACCTTTATGCTCAAGTCTCCTACAGACTACTGAGAGGTGATCTATGCCTTGTTTACAAGGCATCACAAGATCCAGTACTGAGGGACTTGCTGCACATCTGCAAGTCTAACAGCATTAGAAATACCCCATCCAAGAACCGAAACCTCATTTGCACATAAATAAAAAAGGTTGGAGTGACAAGTGCGTGTCTCAGAGACTTCCTCTACTCTGGATGTAGCTTCCCATCCATGTGAAACAGAGGTCATACCTGACTTTATTCAAATGCAACCTGGACCAGTGGATGGGGAATAAGAAATGTATACCAGACTGGCTCCTACTGGACACAGCTAGCTTGTAAATGCTCTATAACCTAAACACAGCTAGATGCTCCTGGGTACTTTATTGTGTTATTTACAAATGGGAAAACATGGCTAGACTTTAATAGGCCTAGTAATCATATATGAACCAAAATCAGTATAGTATTGTCTTTATACTAATAATCTATTATGCTGACATTATGTACTACTAAACAAAGCTATGTCTTAACCATAATGATAGGACTCATGCTCTGTAAGTACAGTTGTGTACACTTACCATAAATGTAGATGTTCGAGTGTATTCACTGTTGCAGTCATTACATTTGGGTAATCCTGCTGGCAGGTTGCCCTCAGTCGGCCTGAATTCCAAAGTTCTGGGTCCTGCGTCGGCTGCAGTCGCCCCTTCCCTGACGTCAGGGGTATAAAAGATGAAGCCGACGCCATTTTCTTTAGTTTTTCTTGCCCCAGATGTCAGGTGCCCCCTAAAAGGGTAGCCAAAATTTATATATATATATATAAATACATGCACCAATATAAACGTTACCTTCCTCTACAAGCAAATACACCGCATAGGTTGTATAAATCAGAGAAGGAAAGATAGGTTCCATCAGAAGAGAGGGGGATGGTGGGTGGGTAACATGGACTGCAACAGTGAATACACTTGAACATCTACATTTATGGTAAGTGTACACAACTGTACTATGTTCTTCGTGTTTCACTGTTGCAGTCATTACATTTGGGTTGAGTCCCAAAGCTATGGTTGGGAGGCTGGAGCTAAACAGCGTTAGGAGCGGCTATGAGACCCTGCAGAACTGCAGTGACAAAGCCTGCCCTGGATTTAGAATAGAGTGGCAGATGATAGTGCTTTGTAAAGGTGTGCACTGAACTCCAAGTAGCAGCCTCTAAAATGTCCTTGGTTGGTACTCCCCTGAGAAAGGCTGCTGAAGTGGCTGCAGCTCTGGTTGAATGTGGCGTAATGCCCTTGGGCACTGGCTTGCCATGGTGTAAGTAGCAGAAACGAATGCAGTGGCCTATCCACTTTGAAATAGTCTGTTTTGAGATAGCCTTTCCTTGTGATCTTGCAGCATATGCCACTAGTAATTGCTCTGTCTTTCTGAAAACTTTGGTTCTGTCCAAGTAGAATCTAAACTGCCTGTGTACATCCAAAGAATGCAGAATCCGCTCCCCCTTGTTCTGTGGATTTCGATAAAAAGTTGGCAGATGAATAGTTTGGTTAAGAGCCACACTGGACACCACCTTAGGCATAAATGTTGGGTTTGTCCTCAGAGAGACCCTGTCTGGATAAAAAATGATAAAAGGTTCTACAGCCATGAGCGCCTGTAGCTCTGAAACTCATCTTGCAGAAGTTATTGCTAGGAGCAGAGCTGTTTTCCAAGATAAAAACTTGATATCAGCAGTAGTAGCTGTCTCAAAAGGAGGCAGGGTGAGATTTTCCAAGACATAGTTGAGGTCCCATACAGGCATTGGTGATCTCCTTGGAGGCCTTAAACTTTTGGCTCCTCTGAGGTACTGCTTTAATAAGGGATGAGAAAAGATTGGTGGCTCTGTATTGTAATGAGCCGAAATGGCAAAGGCATGAATTTTAATAGATGAAAAAGATAGGCCTTTGTCCACCATCTCAGTTAAGTATTGCAAAATCTGAGGAATATTTGGCACAGCTGTATCAGTTCATTGTGCCTGGTTCCAAGCACAGACTCTTCCAATTTCCAGCATAAGATTTTCTAGTACTAGGCCTTCTGGCTTCCAAAATGACATCATCACAGCTTTACTGAGAGGTGTGTTTTGTATGACTACATTATCTGCCATGCTGCCAGGTTTAAAGTCCTGAGTTCGCTGTGCAGGATCTGATTGTTTTGCTGGTACAGTAGATGAGGTATTTGAGGTAAGGTCCAAGCTGGGCATTGAGACAAGCTCCTTATTATTGGATACCAGTACTGGCGGAGCCAGTCTGGGGCAATCAGTATCATCTTTGGCTTCTCCTGTCTGACCTTTAGGAGTACCTTGGGGAGGAGAGGCAGTGGGCGAAAGGCATATACTGATAGGTTTTTCCAGCTGAAAGATAGGGCATCCACCTTCCATGCTTGTCTGTGATAAATCCTTGTGCAGAATCTTTTTAGTTGGTAGTTGTGAGGGGATGCAAATAGATCTATGTCCCGGCATCCCCGTTTCCTTGTTATCATGCTGAAGACTTGTGGATCCAGCTGCCACTCGTGGGGATCCATGAGGTTTCTGCTTAGTTCGTCTGCCAGAGTATTCTTCCTTCCTGGCAGGAATTGTGCCTGCAGATGTACTTGGTAAGTCAATGCTGTGTCCCACAAAGTCATGGCTAGTCTGCAAAGGGGGTAAGAATGTGTGCCCCCTGCTTGTTTATATACCACATGACCGTGGTGTTGTCTGTCTTTATCAGTAGTTGTCCCAGATGAAGTAGGTCCTTGAAGGCTGTCAGGGCATTTTGAACAGCTAGCATCTCTTTTTGATTGATATGTAGATGCATTTGGTTTGAGGTCCATGTGCCCTGAATGCATCTTCCTGCCATGTGGGCCCCCCAGGCATAATCTGATGCATCCGTTGTTAGTGTCTGCCTGGCTGGGGGTAATGTGAATGGCTGTCCCTTGTTTTGGTGACAAGCCTTTGTCCACCATCGAAACTCCTGTTGCAGGCAGGAAATGAGAGTAATCATAGTTTCCAGGCTGTGGCAATGTTGAGTCCAAACACTTTTTAGGTACCATTGAAGTTTCCTCATATACAGTCTTGCATATGGAATTAGTAGGATGTAGGATGCAGGATGCCATGAAGCCCAAAGCCTGCAGAATTTTTCTTGCAGATAACTGGGCCTTTGTTGCCAACATTTTGAAATAGGTAGTCAGTTGCCTTTGTTTGTCTGACGTGAGATAAGCCATCTGGGCAGTTGTATTTAAGCTTGCACCCAGGAATATTATCTCTTGAGAGGGTACTAGTTTTGATTTCTTTTCATTGACTGTGTACCCTAGGCATGTTAGAAGTCTTTTCACAAATGCCAGTTGCTGTAGAAGAATGTCCTTGTTCTCTGCTTGAATGAGACAGTTGTCCAAGTAAGGATATATTTGTATTCCTCTTTGTCTGCAAAATGCAATTACTGGTGCCAGGCACTTTGTAAAGACCCTGGGCGCAGTAGATAAGCCAAACGACAATGCAGAGAATTGGTAATGCATTGAGCCAGCCTTGAATATGAGGTATCTTCTGCATATTTGTCTGATCGGGACATGCAGGCATGCCTCTTTTAGGTCTAAAGTCACAAGCCAAGCGTTCTTGCCCAGCATGGGCAGAAGCTGCTGCAAAGTCAACATCTTGAATTTTGGTATATCCAGGAATGTGTTCAGAATAGATAGGTCCAGTATTGGCCTCCAGGCCTTGTCCTTTCTGGGTACCAAGAACAGTCGTGAGTAAAATCCTTGTCTCTCCTCTTGCTCTGGTACTTGTTGAATGGCCCCCATGTCCATGAATGATGAGACTTGTTTTTGTGCCTCTGCCCATTGATGTTTTGGCAGATCTGGCCAGCCATTTGCCTTTGGCAGGGTATGGAAATGGAACTTGTAGCCTTGTGACACGACATTTAGAACCCACTTGTCCTGCGTTATGATGTGCTAATTTTCCACCTAAAGGTGCTGCCAGGAGATAAGTGCTTGGTGCAGGCAGGGGGAAGTCATTGGGACTGTTTCCTGTATGGTTGTCATTTGTTTTCTCCAACTTTGGAGGTAGAAGCACCCCATTGCTTTGACCTGTATGAACCTTGCGCCTGGGATCTGCCTCTAGGGCGTCTGGATCTGCCCCTTTGAGGTCTGTCTGACACAGGAAAGGACCAATTCTTTGTTGGCCAGTGTCTACTAAACCTAGGTGGCTGTACTTGTAAAAAATCTTTGACAGTTTGCATAAGATTTAGCTTTGTCCTCCACTTTCTTCAACACCTCTTATGCCTTAACACCAAACAAAGTATCATGCTGTAAAGGTGCATCTAATAATTTAACTTTGACATGATCAGGCAGATTTTGTTCCTTTAACCAAGCATGCCTCCTAATTACAGAACCCGTAACTGCGGCCCTGCAGGAGGCCTCCAAAGAATCAAAACCACATTGCAAAGTATGCTTTCCAACTTGTTCAGCTGCATGCAATAAATCCTGCATTTCCTTGTTTTCTGCACATTCAGAATTTAACAACATTTTCTGTTTAAGCAATGCCATGACATGTTGCTGATATTTGAGCATATGAAACTGAGAGTTTAAGGCCCTTATAGCCAAGGTAGCAGATGTGTAAACCTTTTTTCCCCATCTATCCAGTGCCCTAGAATCTCTGTCAGAGGGGGTAGTTTTTTTTGCAGCGGAAGCCTTAACTCCTTTGGGACCCTGTGTAATAGTTTGTGGGTCTGCAGCAGGGTTTTTAAAAAGGAATTTATGAGAGTCAGGAACCTTGTAATATCTGTCAGGCTTAACAGGAGCTGGAGGTAAGGAGTCAGGGGTAAGACTAGACTCTGAAAACACATCATCTACAATGTCTAACATAGGTGGAATGGCTAGTGGCCTGTGTTGAGGTAGTAAAAGGAAATCCCTGAGCCTCTTTTTAGATTCTGAAAAATCTTGGGTCTCCCAGTGGAAATGCTCCCTCATGGTATGCAAGGTTTCCCCAAAAGAATAGTCCTCTTGAAGAGAAGATGAAGGTATAGATTCTTCAGCATCAGAATCCTCATAGTGGGGAAGAGAATATTCCTGATCAGAAAAGGAATCAGAAGAAATGGAAACCTGATCTGAAGATTCATAGTCAGTCTCTTGCCTAGGCCTCTTATCAGGAGGGGTACGGGAGCCCCCTGATCAAGGTAATCAAGTCTTCAGCCATTTTGAGCATCTGTATTTTGGGTATAGAGGCCTGACCATGTGGCTCTTGAGTTTGTTTCTTTGCCTTAGAAGGTGCTTTATTCTTTGCCTTTGAAGGTGAAGTCGGTTTAATGTAAAGATGTTTAGGTCTGAATACACCCTCAGAAGCCGGTGCCTGCTCAGCGGCTCTGGACCCATCTGAAGGAATAGTATCCGAGGCTCCAATAACTTGAGTTTCCAGCGGCATGGTCGACTCCACGTGGGAGTCGGTAGCAGCCAGCGACTCTATAGTAGCGGGCGTCAGGGGCTGTGAAAGCACCTCACTGAGAACCAGCGAACCGGCGACTGGCTTAAGAGAAGCTTCGTCGTCGGTTTTGGGCCACGGTTGTCTATCTCTCTCCTTTTCTTTGCATTTTTTGTGAACTCCGGTAGTCGGATGGCTATCCGACGACATTTCTGGATAATTAAACCGGCGTCCAAAGTAGTTTAAAGCAAAATCATACCGACCCTTAATAGTGCGTTGGTTAAATCTAGTACAAAACAGACAACCAAAAACGTTGTGATCAGGGCCTAGGCAAGGAATACAGTAAGAATGAAAATCCTTATGAGGTATTTGCTTTCCACAAGAAATACAATTATTTACTTTTTCTGACATCGGTCTGGAGCAAGAAAAAAGTTTCCCCAACGGGGTACTTAGCTTTATTGAAGACTTCGGATATGAAACTCGAACACGAAAATCTCAGGAGTCGGCCGACCGGCAATTGCGAACTACTTCTGCTTCGGGCACCGCGCGGCAAGAAAGACTAAAGAAAATGGAGTCGGTCGCATCTTTTATACCCCTGACGACCTGACGTCAGGGAAGGGGCAACAGCACCTGACGCAGGACCCAGGACTGTGGAATTCAGGCTGACAGAGGGCAACCTGCCAGCAGGATTACCCAAATGTAATGACTGCAGCAGTGAAACACGAAGAACATCAAACAGGACTATGTGCTGCAGGAACTTGTACCGTTCAGAATCTCAAACTTTCTTAGATTTCTTTCCTTTCTAAGAGGTGAGTTCTGGCTATAGCAGTTCTAGACTCTGAGGTTAGGAACCTTTTGCTGCACTACAGGCATCCTAGCATTTTGTGGACTTTGGAGACAGGGATATATGTTTATTGTATTTAAGTTGTTGGTCGATTGTAAGACATAGTAGTTTGGCTCCTGAGACTGGGGTGATGAGGGTCTTGCTGGCTGAGAGTATGGAGAAGGTGAGGTCAGGCTTTGTTGGGTGGAATAGCATTAGTTGTGTTTTTTGGGTTTGATATTAGTTGGTATTTTTTTAGCCAGTTTTCTACCTCTGTGATGGATTCTTGGGCTTTGCTCTGTAGAAGACAGATGTTGGATGCAGAGCAGATTAGGGCTGTGTAATCAGCGTATTGGACTATATCAGCTTTTGTTTTTGCTAAGTGGAGTTGGTTTGTAAAGATGTTAAAGAGAAGGGGGCCAAGGATCAAGCCTTGAGGTACGGCACATGTGATGGGTAGTGGGGGGGTTGGGAGTTAAGTCATTTGACAGACTGAGAGCAGTTGTTTAGGTAACTACTGAACCAATGCAGGGTGGGATTGTCGAGGCTGAATTTGGGCAGGCAGGTTAAGAGTTATTGCGAGAAACTATATTGAATGCTTTGGATAAGTCTAGAAAGGTGACAAAGACAAGTTTGCCTTGGTTCCTGTATAAGTTTAGAGTGTTGGTGAAGTTAATTAGGGCAGTAGTGGTGCTATGGCATGGTTGGAATCCATGTTGAATTTTGGAGAGTAGATGGGTGAGGAGTTGGTGATGGATGCACCTTTCTAGAATCTTTGATAGGGATGATGGGATTGCAGTAGGTCGGTAGTTAGAGAGGTCAGTAGAGGGGCCACCCTTATGAAGGGGATGATATATGAGGTTTTCCACAAGGATGGAATGGTGTGTTCAGTAATGGATCTGTTTATTAGTAGTGACATGGGGTAAGCAATGGCCCTAGATGCAACTTGGAGGTATTCATCAGGAGGTTTGAAGGCAGCAAAGGTGGTTGGTTTGAGTTTTGCTAAGTGATTCTGGATGGTTGATATTGGTACTGGTTTGAGTGAGAAGGGGATAGTGTTTGGGCTTTGGGAGATTGTGGGAGGGTGGTGGGACTTGTATCATTTATGAGTTTCAGTATGGAGGAGGTAAAATTGTTTAAGTTGGAGGCTACATCAAGGTTTTTGCCTTCTATATTTGGTGGCAGTGTAGTGGTTTTTTCAGGCTGGAGGATGTTGCTCACTGTAGCCCAGAATTTCTGTGGTTTGTTACTGTGTTTACTTTGTAAGAAAATATACTGATTTTGTCAATCTTCATCTGTTTTTTTTTGCCTTATTTCTAAGTTTGGAAAAGGCTTGCCTAGTTCTGGGTGATTTGCGTTGTTGCCAGGTTTTTCAAGCTTTATCCCTTTATTTTAGTAAGGCCTTTGTGGTTTTCTATAGCCAGGGGGCAGGGTTACTGCATATCCTAATTGTTTTAATTGGGGCTAGTGGGTTAAGGATCCTTAGGAATGTGGAATTAAAGTATTCTACTGCTGTATCCAGAGGGAGGGTTTTGATGGGAGCCCAGTTCCAGGAGTTTAAGGTTTCTAAGAATTGATCTGAGGGAAAGTTCTTGCAGGAACGGGTTTGTAGCAGGGAGGGTGGGTTGGTACATTTAAGTTTGTTTCGAAGAATAAAAGTTGGATTGTGGTCACTGAGAGAATTGGGCAGTATTCCACATTGATGGGCAGTGTTTGCTTGGTTAGTGAGGATCCAGTCCAATATGGATTCCCTTTTGGTGGTCTTATCAATACATGTGGGTGACTGACTGAGTTGGGTGAAGTTATATAGGTTAATGTGGTTGGTGGGTGTTGGAGAGTGAATAGAGTTCCAGTCGATGTTGACATTGCCTAGCACTATAGTTTCTTGGGGGAGGGAGTGGGAAGCCTAGTGGAATATTGACTCTAGGGTGTTAAGGTTGTCCCCTGGGGGTATACAGATGCCATGTAAGTTCAGATGTTTGTGCTGGTTTACGAGAAGTTTAACAAATATAGTTTCAGTATTTTTGAAGCTTGGGAATTCTTTTTGTAGGAGCTGGAGCTTTAAGTTAGATCTGTACAGCAGGGCAATACCTCCACCTCTTTTGTGCTTTTCTACCCTTAGAATGTTATAGATGGGTGGGGTTATAGAGTTGTCCTTGGTATGAGGCTTAAGCCAGGTCTCTGTAATGAGCATTATGTCGGGTTATATGCAGAAATAGCTGAGTGCAGCTTTTCTATTTTGTTCATGACACTAGGAATGTTCAGGATGAGTATTAGTATGTCTGTGAGTTTGTGTTTAAATGGGAGGTGGTCATTGCATGTGTTATTGGAGATAGTTGTTGGGCCAGGGTCGGGGTGGATATCACCTCCTAGTAGTAACTGGACTGTTATGTTGGTAATGGTTTTAAGGTAAAATACTATCAGGGAGTGGAATCTGAAGCTTTGTTGTCTTTTGGATTGTGGGATGTAATACATTGTTTATGTGGTTTGAAAGAAGGGTGGACTATGGTTGACTGGGGATGTGTCTATATGTTTGGAGGGGTTGCATGTGGCAAGGGGAAAAGTGGGAGATTTGATGTAATTTAGCTTGGTGAGTGAATAATGATAAGAGGTACTAATGGAGATTATGTAGAGGCCTATGGATAAGGAGAACAGTAGTAGGGGAGCAGTGTGATGGTTTGGAGGTATGGATCATAATGTCAGTGGTATTATTTGTAGGAATAGAGGTCTGTGTTGTGGAGGAGGGTGTGGGTGGTGCAGTGTGTGTATAGTATTGACTTACAGGAGAAGTAGGAGGTGCATAGGGTGTGAGTGGGTAGTGAAGAGGGAGATGACAGCCTAGTGATGTAGGGGTGTGGATATGGGTGTAATGTGTGCATGTTGGATTGGGTGGTAAGCGTGGCAGGTGAGTCAGGTGATGGGGTGTAAGGATAAATCTATGAATAGTGGGGGTGGGTGGGAAATGGGGGCAGGGTAGAGTAGCGGAAGGAGCCCGAGCATTAGCAAGGGCAAACAGAGCGGGGATGCACCAAGAAGAGCAGGTAAGTGATTAAAAAAAAAACAATCTGTATGTTGGGCAGAACAAAGTGTGATTTAGAGAAGGAATAAATGCTAGAATAGCATTTAGCATATGACAAGTATAGACTGCCATATAAGGAGGCAGGTCTTTCAGGTAAATTTGCAAACTAGTGAAATGAGGTGGGAGAACACAGAGAGAGCATACAGCGGGGAAGATTTCAGTAAGAGTCCAAGGTTAAGTTAGTATAGCTAGTAGGGAATGGATGGGGTTCACCGCTAAGCATATACTTTACATCTGCCAACCCTGGTAGTATGCTAACAGTAAGCAAGAAGATATTAACCTTTTAACTTAGTGTAACTGGGAGCCTAGATGTTCACTTGTCTTTGGTTTTCACAGGGAGGTTGCTCCTTGGCTCAGTATGTGTCTAGGGTGTTGGTAATTGGGACCTGAAGTTTCTAAACACTCTGTAACCAAAAAGATAGAGAAGTGTAAGTATCATGTATCAGGTAGTGTAGAGTAAAACGAAAACTAAGAACTGTAAATTCTGCTAAGGTCAAATAGAAAAAAAAGCAGAGGGCAATGCTATGAGTGGTCCACTATAAAAAACTGTTGGACCTGAGGGTAAATCCAAGTAAATAGCACTTAAAACTCAGTCTGAACAGTTAAAATTAGTAGCTGTGTTGTTCTGGCCACCAGATGGCGATAGTGGCTGCATTTCAAGCAGGAATAACCTATGTGGCCATACTAAACAAATTCCTCTGTGCTACCTTTGTAAAATATATCACAATACAAAAACTACAGTGCTCGTATGTGGATAGACTACAAAGCAGTACATTACATACAGTACAGAAACACTCTTGTTAAACACAAACAATGGAGGGATATATGTATTTCTACAAAATATGCAACACAGTCTAGAATATTTAGGATCTTTGCTTGGATGTGTTTACATTAGATATTTTTATACCCCAAGTAGACTCCGAAGAATTTTTCCTCAGGTACACAAGACATGTTGGGTGTGTGATGGGAAAGAAAGAGATAATTGGAAACATACTTTCTCAAAGTGTAATGAGTTAAAAGACTTTAGAGATTCCCAGCAGACTACTATGTCAGAAACACTGGGTGATCAAATTAGTGTAACTACGGAAATGATTTTTTGAGCAGTGAAACAGAATCTGAATTGGCTAGGCAGAGTAAAGCCTTGCTGAGTCTAATTATGGTGGTTGCCAAAAAGCAATTACTAGAAAATGGAAATCAAAGTCAAAACCAACTATACTACAAATACTGAACATAGTAACAGAGAAAAAAAAAACAACTGGAATTGGGATCTTTAGAAAATGGTAAGGGCAAATTACACAGAAAAAATGAAGACTGTGGGAAGAGTACATGCAGAGGGAGGAATGAGGTTTAAAAGAAGGCAGATTTGAATGAGCTATATAATGTTTGACTGACAATGACTGAATAGATTATAAGTGGTGTTTAATGTTTGCAACTAAAATTATGTCAATATGGTTTGTTTTCATTTATATAAATGTATGACTGCCTTTGCCATACATGATAATTTAATAGGGTTTCTTGTTAAAAAAAAAAAAAAACTATAAGGAAGGTTATCCAAAGTAAGACACACAGTACACCCTGTGCTTCTACTTTCACTAAGTACTGTCTGTTTTGTCTTGTCTTTACTCCTTTCCCAGATTTGAAAAAAAAACACTTGAATGCTATTGGAAAACTACATCCTAGCCACTGAAAGTTGTTGAAAAAAAGAATTATTCTGGTTTTACTGCTCCTTATCAGATTGTCTCCATAGATACATGCGAACCAGATACACAGTTGCCTCCACTAGAAGCACTCATTTATTTGCCACAGGAAAACGGGTTATTATATTTAGTGTTCTTTTTTATTTATTTGCTTCCCCTTAAAACTTTTTACCAGATAAAGCCAAGGACCTTAATCTAGGCCCTCCCCCATGAGAGAGTAAGAAAAAGCACATACATTTTTCTTGTACTGTGCTCTTTTGACAAGACATTTCTTCTTTTTTTATTACTGGAAAACTTCTTACTGAAATTGGCTTTGTGACTCTGTCTCTTTTTCTGTCTGTAGTTCTATCACATTCAACGATGCATTGAGCTGTCCTGGGTGCAAAAGTAATATGTACTGCATAATGATTCCTTCCCACTGGATGTAGGTGTTGCCTGCATTGATGACTTCCCACCTTTTTTAGTTTTTAAGTAAAAATATAAATGCAAGAAAGATTTTTTTTAAATAAAGAATGCATGTTATTTAGTCACTATGAAAAGTAAATCAGGAAAAAGACTGAAAAAAGAAACAAACACAGACAAGCTGATTTCAGAAAAAGCATTTGAGGTTGGTTTTGGTGATGCCTGCTACTTACCTCACTACCAGAATCAAAGTCCAATATTTCCAGGTTTTCTTGTTCTGTCATGTTTCACAAACATAATTAATACTTTGTAATCCCACGGTTATTTGTCAATTTCCAAGTTACTGGTTTTCTTCTTGTTGATCTCCTTCTCCAAAATCCAGTATCTGCTTCATTTCCAACATACTCCCAGTTCTTCTAGTCAATTCAGTGCTTCTGTTTTGTTTCTCAAGTATGTTCCTTCAAAACACTGGAAAAGTCTCCCTGGCATAGTCCCTCTATGGGCTTTATTACCAGAAGAGAAAGAATCTGAATCTCCTTCTGTTTGATAGCTCACTTTTTGGACATACTTTTGTATTTCCTCCTTAACATATTCTGCATCAAAAAATTATTTTGACCCTCCAGGAAAGAATATTGTGAAAATAGCTGGATATAGCTGCTTGAATCTCACACCTGCTTCTTGACATTCCCTGATTAATGGAATAAATTTGACTCTTCTGCCTGGTGTACAGTGAGTAATCATTTTCCATAAACACTCTACTGTCTCCCATTTTTAGTACTTTGTCCTTCTGCCACAATTTTGTCAGAATCAATTCTTTCTGCTGGTAGGATTGCATATTTACTATTAAAGGTCTAGGCTGCTTTCTCATGAACAGGTTTGGGGCATACACTTAATGCGCCCTTTCAGTTAACAACTCCTGCTGTGGGATACCATTCCAGTTGATTATTTGTGCTTTCATAAAATTATTACAATATGTTCCTTCCAGCTTCTCTGGTACAGCAGAAAATCTCAGGTTTTCTCTATGTGACCTGTCCTCTAATTCTATTTTTCAAAACATTTCTTCCTGAACAGTTTCACACTCAGCCAGCCTTTTCTTCATTTTGACCTCTGTTTCTTTGCAGTTTTATCACCTCATCTGAATATCTGTTGAAAGCTTCTTTCATTTTTTACTAGCCTTTTAATATTTGAGCTGATATACTCCTTCAATATTTTGTTTATTTCAATCAGTTCTGAGTACATTGGACTTATTTTTTTTTTCCTCTAGGTTACTGGAAGTCATGTCTGCTTGCACTGCTTTTTGCTGAATAGTTGCAGAATTCTTCCCAGTCAGTATTTTCTCTTCAACTTTTGTGAAGACTTTCTTTCAGGTCCTCTAAATTTCTTTTTGGGTGGCATCCAGACAGTGCACTTACTAGCCAGTTACTGAAATATACCCAAAAAATTCAAGGTCATTGGCATTATTTTCTGAGTTTCTGTTTTCACACAAGGAGAGCTGAAATTAAGCCGTTAGTCTGCTTTCTTGATCGATGCTGGTTAAACCCAGAGTGAAATGCAAATTTTAATTGTTGCCTAGGTTGTTTTAGTAAAGTCATTGGTTTCTCTAGCAGAAGCAGTAATCTAAGAGTCAAGTTAAGTGAAATAATTATTAAAACAAGTTTAAAAGAACTGCCTGAAAAGACAGTATAGTACAATGACAAGTTCTGTTGACTGGTTTAATAAAGTGCTATGAACTTCCTAAAGGGTTGTTTACCAAAAGTGAACATAGTAAATGTACTAAGCTGAAAAAAAAATGTATTGAAAGAAAAAATGTTGCGGTAGAATAAAGTATATGCTCCACAGGTTTGCTCATGAAATTCCTAAAGCTTGATGCATGTAAATAGTGAGTATTAAAAGTTGTGCTGAATTTTCAAGCTACGGAAAATAGTTTATTACAGTTTAAATGAAGAAGTAAAATGCATGCACTGTTTAGCACCATCATTTCAAATTATTTGTGACTTGTGGAAAGCTGTTGGAAACCCCCAATGCAAGAATGCATTCTAGCATGTGCTAAGTGCGGAAAGTGATGTACTCACTATGAAGGCAGTAAATGATGAACAAGTACTTGGAAAAATCTGTGATAACACAAAATCTGTGTTCAGAAGTAATGGTGAAAGGTAGTGCTAAGGAAAAATGGTGCCCTGGCCTTCTGAGAAAATAAGTTGGGTAATACTGAAGTGTGAACACTGGAAAATGGCATCTGCACTCTGTGTACTAACATACCATCTAAACAATGTGTGAAGCGTTGTAAGTACACAAACTATAGGATTAATCACACTGTGCTTATGAAACAGTTTGTGTGCACTAAAATACTGTCTAAACAATGTGTGAAGTGTTGTAAGTACACAAATTAGAGGATTAAGCACACTGTGCTTCTGAAACAGGCTGAAAGTACTACTGTACATGTACAAATGCAGCAACATTTCTTGATTGTGTTGTTTACCCTGTGAATAAAAAAAAAAAAGAAGAAGGCTACTTGCGAAGTTGGCTGCATTTTCATAAGCTTTGCATTGGAAAAAGGGAACCCAAACAAGTGAGAATATTTGCAATGAAAGAAGAATGGTGGAAAAAATACTGGGGACAAAGCTATTAGCTTTATGGCATGCAGACTGAGCCGATAACAAGCTACTGAAGTAAGTTCAAGGAATGGTCTGTTGCAGCAGTGAAACAATACAGATTAGATGAGCCATTTATTTTTCAAATGTGTGACATATTTAAAGCAAGCAGAAGTCACTGCCTGCTCTTATTTTTTCTGAAAAAATTAATTTAAGAACTCAGTGTATATGTAAACCAAGAGCGTTGGGACGTAAAAGCAAAATAAAGTTTGTAGAGGGGACTTGCAAGTGTCAAAGCTTTATAAAGCACTGAATATTTCTAAGTGCTAATTGAAATTGCTTCTCTGCAATGAGTAGTACAAAGAAACAGGTAGCACAATATTCAAGTAAAATAAATGAAAAGCAAATCTTCTGGAGCAATGTATTGTAACTACTAAGGAAATGGAAAAAAGTGCCCTGTTCCCATAAAGAGACTTGACTCATTGATAAAAGTTAGTCTTTCTGGCAGTTAGAGTTGGTTGGAAAACTGTTTATTGGTATCTTACTACAGGCTTGTGGAAAAGTGTGTGTGTGTGTGTGTGTGGTAAAACTGCTTTACCAAAACTCTAGTGGCATTTTGTAAAATTATAGTTTGTGCAAAGCGCTACCTCTGTAATATAAACCATCAAATAGTGAAAATTGGGTTTATTTCTATGTACCGTAGGGAAGAAATTTGTCTACAAGCCTGGTTGAAAATTGCCTGTATTAAACATGAGAGGGAAAAGGGTAATAAAAAAAAAAAACAATAAATGTGTTGCTATTATGGAATGTGAACAGATGTTAAGCTCTGCTGAAATACAACATAGGTTCACAAAATAAAGTGGTGTTAGTCAACTAAATGTGATCAAAACAGTGCTGTGGTGTAGCAAAACAAGAATGCTTTGCATCAAAATATTTCCAACAGGTAGGAACAAACTTTTAGTTATGTACTTACCATAACTTCGGATGTATGGGATCCATCTCGCCTACATTCACAACAGATGGGTTCGGAGCCGATCCATCGGCTCCGACTCGGCAACTAATACACTAGCACGAAGTCTCTCATTGGCTGGGCTACTCCCTATCCCAGGATGCACTACACCTGCTTCCCCAGATCTTGTTTGTTCGCTTTCATACATCCATGCAAACACAGAAAAATTAGTAGTCACTATAACCAACTAAAGTTCTTCAAGAAAGATCGCCAAGAAAAAGAGACTACAGCTCCTCTAAATCCGAATGGAAGGGGGAAGGAGGGTGGGTACTTATGAATGTGAGATGGATCCCATACATCCGAAGTTATGGTAAGTACATAACTAAAAGATGTAATGGGATCCTATCTCGCCTACATTCACAACAGATGGGACAGCGTCCCTAGCACCTACATCCCGGGTGGCTCATTGGAACACACTCCTGAGAACTGTGGAACCAAAGGAAGCTCTGCCTCGAGAAACCACATCCAATTTGTAATGAGAAATGAAAGTGTGCGGAGAAGTCCAGGTTGCCGCAGCACAAATATCATCTATTGATAACTTGGAGTGAAAAGCTACGGAAGTAGCCATTGCCCTGGTAGAATGAGCCTTGACTGGAAAGGGAAGGTCCTTGTTAGCCTGTGAATAAATAAAAATGATACAATCTTTAATCCATTTAGATATGGAGGTTTTTGTTACTGGTTGACCCAATTTGTTCACTGCAAAGGAAACAAACAATTGATTTGATTTCCGTGTTTGAGCGGTTCTATTCAAATAAAAACGCAGTTGTCTATGTACGTCCAATTGATGCAAAGTATATTCTGCGTTATTAGAGAATTCTGGGAAAAAGACAGGGAGTTCTATAGTTTGTTGAATACAGAAAGAGGAGGCCACTTTTGGTATAAATGCAGGGTTTAATTTCAATGAAACTCTATGCTTGTGAAAAATCAAATAGGGAGGATCAGAACAAAGAGCTTGAAGTTCTGAAACTCGCCTAGCAGATGTTATGGCTACTAAAAAGGCCGTTTTCCAAGACAGAAATTTTAAATCACAAGTAGCAGCTGGTTCGAAAGGACGGGCAGTTAGGGCAGCAAGAACCATATTCAAATCCCAAGGGGGGACAGGATGAGATAAAGGAGGTCTAAGGAGCCAAGCCCCTTTAAGGAAAGCCTTACAAAGTTTGTGAGACATCAATGAAGGTTCAAATGAAGCATGAAAATTAGAGATTGCCGCTAACTGAACCTTAATGGTAGAAACTGAAGAGCCCGACTGAAAAAGGGAGGCCAGAAAATTCAGAACCTCCGATACTGGTGCAGTGAGAGGATCTATACCCGTTCTTGAGCCCAGAAGGCAAACCTTTTCCATTTACTGGAATAAAGTTTGATGGTGGAAGGTTTATGAGAAGAAGACAGTATGTGGACCACGTCCGGTGAAAGAGCATTGTCTCGGACTAAGGATGGAAGTGGAGTAACCATGCTGCCAACTTCAGGGACCTGAGAGATGGATGAAGCCGTCCTGACTGATGAGTCAACAGGTCTGGCACCGGATCCAGAAACCATGGACCTTCTATCGCATGCCTCTGTAGGAAAGGAAACCAAACTTGACGAGGCCAGTGCGGGGCAATCAAAATCATCTCGCTCTCCATGTAAATGGCCTTCTGTATCACCCTCGGTAGGAGGGGGAACGGAGGGAAGGCGTAGAGAAGACCGGGGGGCCAAATGTGAGTCAGAGCGTCCCTGGGAATCTGTCCCTGAGAAGGGAACAGTGTGAAGAACACTCTGCATTTCGCATTGTGAGGGCTGGCAAACAGGTCGCAGCAAGGAAGACCCCATCTGTCGAAGATTTTCGCAGCTATATCCTGGTTGAGGGACCACTCGTGGGGTAAAAGAATGGTCCTGCTTAATCTGTCCGCAATCACATTGGACTTCCCCGGTATGTGCGTTGCCATTAGAAAGTGGTTGGTAGCTACCGCCCAGTGCCAAAGTCTCATGGCTTCTCTGCATAGTGGGTAAGACCTGGTACCACCTTGCTTGTTTATGTACCACACCACCGACATGTTGTCGGATAGGATAGTAATTGGGCCCTGTGGGAGAGCGTGATGGAGAGCTTGGAGTACCAATAGTACCGCTCTCATCTCCGGGACATTGATATGCAAATGCGTTTCCTGGGTCTGCCATGTGCCTTGGACCAACCTGTCCAGGTAATGACCCCCCCCCCACCCTACCTGGGAGGCGTCTGTAGTCACAGTGGCAATGGGACGTTGAGGTATAAAGGGTCGCCCCTGGTCGAGATTTGATTGGAGAAGCCACCAATGCAGATCTCGACGGCAACTTTCCGTGATTATGATTAAGTGGTTCAAGGGAAGTTCCTGATAAGACCATTGAACCGACAGTAGCCATTGTAAAATTCGCATGTGAAGTCTGGCCAAGGGAACTAAAAGTATGGTCGACGCCATCGAGCCCAACAGTTGTAGGATCCGATGGGCCGGGGCTCTTTGTAGGGGAAGACAGGATTTGACTTGATCTTGTAAGACCTGAATTCTTGCTGCCGGTAAAAGGCGCATTCTTTTTGTGTCTAAGTCTGCGCCTATGAAAGTAATATGCTGAGATGGCTGTAGTACAGATTTTTGCAAATTGAATGTGATTCCCAAGAAACGGCCCAAGGTGAACGTGGCTCTGAGCGCTTGGAGTAGTAGATGCTCGGAGGTGGCAGTAAGGAGCCAGTCGTCTAGATAAGGAAACACCTGGAATCCCAGACTTCTCAGGTGAGCAGTTACCACTGCCAGACACTTGGTGAACACCCTGGGGGCTGTGGTGAGACCAAAGGGCAGTGCTCGGAATTGGAAATGACTGACTCCGAGGTGGAAGCGTAAATGTCTCCTGGACTCTTGAGCTATGGGAATGTGATAGTAAGCGTCCTGGAGATCTATGGAGCACATCCATGCATCTTTTTCCAGCAAAGGAAGAACAGATTGAAGAGTGACCATTCGGAATTTGGACTTCTTTACGAAACGATTCAATGAACTGAGGTCCAAAATGGGCCTGAAGTCCCCTGTCTTTTTTGGTACCAAAAATAATCTTGAGTAAGTTCCTGATCCGATCTGGTCGATGGGGACAGGCTGGATGGCTCTTTTTCTAGCAGCTTTGAAACCTCTAATGCTGCCTGATCCCGCTGACTGGGTGGTACGTCCGGGATTTCCCTTAAAGAAAGGGGGTTTGTTGAAGGGGATGATATAACCTCCGGTAATAATCACGAAGCACCCACTGATCGCTTGTTATGGATTCCCAAGCTTGTGGGTGCGCCAAACGACCCGACTGGCTCGAGTTGCACAGTCGGGCAACAACTCAGGAACGCTGGTTGTATGAAGAACCACGAAAGGAATCGCGGTCTCCAGAGTTACGGGGCCTCTGCCACCTCTGGGCGGCGTCTTCCAAAATTCCCCCTGCCTCTGGAGGGGAATCACTGGGTGGAGTAGGGAAAGACTTCTGAGATTTTCTAAACCACATTTTCCTCCTCTCCCAGCCTTGGGGTAAGGCCTAGAAGGCGGAAAATCGGGCCCCAACGGCAGTCAAAGTCTTGCCCTCCTGCTCGCACCGAGTTAGTGTGTCCTTCACCTTGGGTCCAAACAAAGATGACCCATCAAAGAGGGCGTCTGCGAAGGAAGACTTGAAGGCCTCCGCGAGCGAACACAAGCGTAACCAGGCTTGTCTCCTGAGGGCAACGCCTGTTCCGCAGCTCTACTCGCCTTCGGCCGCATATGAAATGAGCCTCATGGACGAGTTAACAATAGAAAAAGGGTAGTCATCTGTGCGCCAACAGTCGGGGCCAGCGCCTCAGGTAGGTTACCAACAAGAGAGTCATTTAGCTCTTTGAGAAGATCCCTTTGGAGCCTCGTAAAATGACATAAGTAGTTCAGCGACCGTAAGGCAAAGGCCGCTGAAGACAGGGTACGCTTCCGCACCTATCCATACTCCTAGAATCCTTATTAGGAGGATGAACAGACGTCGAAGCCTCTGCCACGTCCTGCTGTGTGGCAGAAGCCACCACCAAAGCATCTACAGGCACACCCTTTGTGAGAAACTCCTTCTGGGGCTGACAAAATTTATTGGGCCTCGCAGGCACCGGTTCCACAGAATCAGGGTGTTCCCGTCCTTCGAGAAACCAAATCAAGGAGTTCATCGAAGGCGGAGACACCCAGGAGGCGGAAGGCTGGGCCCCAAAGGCCTTGAGGAAGACTGACTCCTCAGCTGAAGGGGTTTTGGCTTGCCAGTCACCTCTCTGTCTCAGAATCTCCAAGATATCTGAGAAGGAGATATCATCCGAAGATGATTTGGGGACCCTTCTGCGTCATCGAGGTCAGTATCCGATGTAACAGACTCATCTTGGGAGTCTACGTGCTTCCTCTTACACAATTTCTTCCGTGGGGTTCGTCCGAAGCAGTTTCGGACGGACCACCCGGAAGAAGGGAACCCGATGGGGGTATCCTCAGGCCCTGGGGCCCCACTGCCGGGGCTGCAACACAACAGAGGCACCAGTCTCCAAATCTAGGGACGGTGAGGTAGAATCTTGCTGAACCGGCAAAGGCATGGCCAGCGCTCCTCATGGCCTCAAAGGCCGGACCTCCAGAATCCAAGGAGGTCACTGGTCTAGAGGCCACGATGGCACTGGGAATTCCAGCAGCCGATGCTCCGAGAGGAAGACTAGGCACCAAGCACCCAATCCCAAAGTGTTCCCTCGGCCCGGCTGAAGAGGTCGAGTACCAAACCCTGAACCGGAGGACAGGGTAGGAAGCACAGTCGGAACCGAGAGACCTCGAAGGGGTCTCTGCTCCGACCGTATGGCTCCGCTTTGCTCCACCACCACCGACTCCAACGGCTCCGAGGAGGTTGGAGGAGGAATTGAATGTGTTGGAGGGGGGATCGGCTCCGAAGCTAACTGTGCTGGAGCCGAGACCAATTTAGTAAACACTGGAGATTGGAATAGCCTCTGTAAAACCCTATCCAGGTCCGAATCTGAAAGTCTCGATGATTTAGAGGAGGTAGACAATCGAGAAGACTTTCCTCTCGGCCCGAGAGAAGGGGACCGGCTCGAAACGGCTCCAATGCTATCGGCGCCGACTCCACCACAGCATGGACCACCATCGGCACCGAAGGAGCCTTCTTCGGAGCCGAGGGGAAGAGTCTGAGCTGCACACTTCCACCGCCCAAGCCATTGGAACCGATGGAGGTGATTCACCTCTCGATACTCCAACTTGCGGCTCAAGGCAATGGAGCCGAGGTAGGAGGTATCGAGGCAGACTCGACCCTCGGCCCCAAGTCAGTGGAGCCGAGGAAGAAGAGGTCAATTTTGTCTTTTAGAAGTCGGCTCCGACGGACTTGTCGGAGCCGACGATCTTTTCTTTTTGGAAGCAACAGGTAGATCTAAGGCTTCCTCAAAAGAAGGCTTGATAAGCCCTTTCAATATTAATTTGTTCTTGCGTTCTTGAAGAACTCTAAATGAGAACGCATGACAGACGCTACAAGTCTCTTGCAGATGTTTCGGCCCCAAACAATAAACACATACTGAATGACTGTCTGTAATGGACATTTTATATTTGCACCGAGTGCATTTTTTAAAACCTGACTTTTGTTCCTTAGACATGATACAGGCCACAACAAGTACAAACTCTAAGGAAATACTACTCTACCACAACAAGTATAGCACTATACACAAATTGCGCCAACTGAAAAGCGCGAGACACACTGGCGCGAGTACTGGTGAAAGTTTACCTCACAACAATTTGAAACAAGTTAAACGGCCCAAAGCCCTCTAATTTAAACGGGCTTTGCCCAAAAAACAACTAACCAAAAGTTAATAAAAACTAAAAGCACTCAAAGGTAGGGCAAAGGCCCTCTAACTTAAACGGGCCTTACCCGACTGAACAAATTAAATTTTTTTTGGAAACAAGCACTCAACAAAAAAACAATAAGAACTAGTAAGAAATAGCTGTTAAAACAGCTGTTTGGTTAATATAGACAAAAAATTCCCTAGGTCAAGGACCAATAAGGTAAAAAGAACCACTTAGCTCCAGCCAAGTCGAGACCACGTCCAGCTTGTTAAGCGGCAAACGAGATCTGGGGAAGCAGGTGTAGTGCATCCTGGGATAGGGAGTAGCCCAGCCAATGAGAGACTTCGTGCTAGTGTATTAGTTGCCGAGTCGGAGCCGATGGATCGGCTCCGAACCCATCTGTTGTGAATGTAGGCGAGATAGGATCCCATTACATCAGATGTTTTGCAGCCCAATATTACAAATATGCAGAGTAGAAACTTAAGATAAATCGCTCCAGTTCTAAATGCTCTAAGGGAGTAGGAATAAATAATGCAGAAGAGCAGAACTTGTGTATTAAATTATAGAATGTTAAGAAAGTTGAACTTGTAAAAGAACAATGGCGTTAATTTCAGGAAATCTGCTTAGGCAACAAATGACTAATTAAGGGAAAGTAAATAAGATATTCAAGCAACAGTGTATACCTTTGTAAGATTGAGTCAATGCATAACTGAGATTGTACAAATTGTTAGGCAGCTAGTGGGTGCTACGTCTAATCAGAGAAAGTCAGTATCAGTAATGGAACAGATGACTTATGTAATGAAAATAAAATGACAACAGTTTTACAAAGTAGGCTGTTTTTCACCAGCAAAAGGAAAGGCAAAATAAAACAGAAACTGTTGACTTGTTCAACAGATTTCCTGAAGTTTTTGTACAAGCAGGAACAGTGAGACATAAAAGTCATTCTAAAAGTACTAAGTAAAGCGACACAGCAAGCCAAAAAGGAAAAAAAGAGCAAAGTGACCTGATGTTGAAACTACAAAGACAAAAGTGAAATCAGTTTCAGATCTGATGTAACCCTATGTATCTACAGTGTCAGAAGAAGAACTGTGGAAGGAGCTACAAGAGGTTAACAACGTTCTGCTTTATATAAAAACAGTGTCAGAATGTGCAGGCTAATAATGAATTACTAATGGAGTAGCTTCAAGAGATTGAGAACAAAATCAAGAAGTGTGCACTGTTTATGCTTACCACACTGAAGTGGCCCAGCTTAGGCAAGAATAGAAGTCTGAAAGTGTAAATGAAAGTAAACTGCTGCCTTGTATCAGTGAGCAACTTAGAAAGCCTATATGTAATGATCGACCAAAAAACACCAGAACTAAGAGCAAAATCCAACCAAGAATAAAAACCACTTGGCACGACAGGACCCGGAAGCACGTAAACAAAGGCTTTCAAAATAAGCAGATGAAGAAATCAAACAGCTGCTAGGTCTCCAAAAAGATCCTTTAATATAACAAGGCAAAGTAAAAATCCACAATATCTTCCAAGCGCTTTCACTCGACCACTTGCGAGCTTTTTCAAGGCAAAAAACATTGCTGAAAGTTCATTCACATTAAATACTTCCAGAATCATCACATGACTTCCTGTGAACCTTTCCCAACAGGAAAATCACCATATAAGGAAATTCTAAAATGCATACTTATTATCATTAAAAATAATTCATTTTCTAAAAATCTTGGCAACTAGATACCATATTAAACATAAAATCAAATCAAACTGTTAAAATGTGGCAAAAAACAATTCTGCAAAATATTTTTATAATCACAAATAAATGCAGTGACCCTTTACCCTCGGGGGTAAAATCAAAACTCCAAATTGAAACCTAGAGTTACTGAATAGCATTGTAAAACATTTCTTTCCTAAGTTTCAAATATATAACATGACATTCCATATATCTTATTATAAGATTTTGTAAATTCAAAAATGAGTAAAACAATAAATGTCATGTTGTACCAAACTGTGTTATAAACAGGCTTGCCTCAATTTCAGAACACTACTAATGTTAAGGGTGTCATTCAGACCTGGGTATCTAGTAGCGTCTAAACGGAGCTGCCAAAATAGCTCACGGTATTCTAATTTTGACTCCCAACTGCCCCCTCTTATATCCGGTTGTACCTGTTCCAAAACCATAAACTTTATGTTCATGTCCTTACATGTCAAAGAATGTTTATAAAAGGCATTACTTTCCTTCCTTACATTGATGTCATTGAAGTGTTCATAAACCCTTCTCCTAAACACCCTTTCAGTTTTCCCAATGTAAAAACCATGGCACGTGCCACAGCATCCAAGATAGACTACCCCCTTAGATCCACAATTAAAATGTTTGTTAGCGGAACTTGAATCTTCTAGAGGGAAGGTAGAAGGACCGAATTCAGCATAGCGTGGCATTGCTTGCACATCCCACATGGATAAGTGCCTAATTTCTTTCTATTCTGATTCTGTGGATCCTCTAACCTAATTTCTAAAAGTTCTTTCAAATTCTTGCCCCTTTTCCTAACAAGAGGGGAAACTGGGCATAGAATCCTTAAGATCTTCCTGAAGTCTGAGAATGGGCCAATATTTTTAATAATCTTCTCGATCTGATCTGAGTTGTTAGAGAAAGTATGTATAAAACTATTTTTTGACTGTGAAATGTCTTTTGAAGGGTTTGGTAATCTCTCATTAACACACACCCCCAATAAAGGGGGATATTTATTAGCCCTCTTCTCGGAAATTTCTGTAACTAGTGCTTCTACCAGGGCTTCAGGATATTGTTTTTCATTAAAGAATCTCTTTAAAATGGAAACTTCCTCATTGAAAAGTTTTTCCGTGCTGGACATTCGTGAAGCCCTAATTAGTTGACCCTTCACTATCGCCTTCTTTTGATAGAAGGGATGTCCACTGTGATAATTTAGGAATGCATTTGAAAAAGTGCTTTTCCTGTTAAACTTAGACTGGAAACACATATTTGAATAGTCCTTAACCAATGAAATGTCTAAATAATCAAGTTGATGTTTACTGATCTTATAGGTGAACCTAAAAAATGTGGTGGTCATGTTGATGTAATCCATAAATTCCATTAAACTTCCTTCATCTCCCATCCACATAAAGGAGATGTCGTCCAGAAATCTCCTATAGTACAAGATGTCCTGATACCATGTACTAGTAAAAATGTATTTCTTTTCCCATTGGTATAATACCAGATTTGCATACATGGAAGCACAAGAAGCACCCATTGCTACACCTTTTTTCTGACGATAAAATTCCCCCTTAAAATGAATGAAGTTATTTTCTAAAACTAAATCCATAAATTCCAAAATTAAGTTAGTGAACTTGGCCCCCAGTTGGACTTCATTAGATAAGTAAGTACCTAACCACTCCAGGCCCGTGTTGTGTGGAATACTAGGGAATAAATCGACTACATCAACAGTGACCATAAACATCTCAGGTAAAAATAAACTCTGATCCACCCCTTTTAGGTAGTCCCATGAATCCTTACATATGTGTTTAACTTTCTCTACATGTTGTTTTAAGGAGAAGTCGATAAATTTAGCTAAGGGTTCTGTGACACTTCCACCTCCTGAAACTATAGGTCTAAATTTAAGGGGGTTCAAATTCTTATGTGTCTTTGAATTCCAAAAATCTGGGCAACCTTGGGTTTTACTAATAAGTAGTTATATAACTTCTCATTAATAGCATTCTGCATTAAATAGTCATATAATGAATAATTTATTTTAGCTTGAGCTATATTAATCTCATTTTTTGAGACAAGTTCATATTGATCGGTATCCTGTAACACCGTGTGTAAGGCAGCCTCATAATCCCAGTTGTACATCAAGACGGCCCCTCCCCCCTTGTCTGGTTTCATAACCCTACACCCCTCCATTTTAAGATTTTTAATTAGAGTCAACTCATCCTCAGTAATGTTGTCAGATGTTTCACAATGATCTTTCTCCTTAAGTTTCCTAATGTCAGTCTCAACTAACTCCTCAAAAATTTTTGATGGTGGGGTGAACCGGGGGGTTAAAGGTGCTTTTTCTTGTGAGGGTCCTTTCTAAGTTTCGTTCATCTTTGAACAATAAATTAAAATTAAGCTGCCTCATGAAAAGTTTTAAATCAATGAAGGTTGTAACTATGGGGGAAGACCTAAGGGGAACATAATGAAAACCCTTGGAAAGTAAACTAAAAAAATTGTCCGTTATTGATAGGTCAGTGTAATTAAAAATAGTAAAATTGCCTTTCCTATATTTAATTTGTTCCCCTTAGGCCTTCCCCCATAGTTACAACCTTGATTGATTTAAAACTTTTCATGAGGCAGCTTAATTTTAATTTATTGTTCAAAGATGAACGAAACTTAGAAAGGACCCTCACAAGAAAAAGCACCTTTAACCCCCCGGTTCACCCCACCATCAAAATTTTTGAGGAGTTAGTTGAGACTGACATTAGGAAACTTAAGGAGAAAGATCATTGTGAAACATCTGACAACATTACTGAGGATGAGTTGACTCTAATTAAAAATCTTAAAATGGAGGGGTGTAGGGTTATGAAACCAGACAAGGGGGGAGGGGCCTTGATGTACAACTGGGATTATGAGGCTGCCTTGCACATGGTGTTACAGGATACCGATCAATATGAACTTGTCTCAAAAAATGAGATTAATATAGCTCAAGCTAAAATAAATTATTCATTATATGACTATTTAATGCAGAATGCTATTAATGAGAAGTTATATAACTACTTATTAGTAAAAAAACCCAAGGTTGCCCAGATTTTTGGAATTCCAAAGACACATAAGAATTTGAACCCCCTTAAATTTAGACCTATAGTTTCAGGAGGTGGAAGTGTCACAGAACCCTTAGCTAAATTTATCGACTTCTCCTTAACATGTAGAGAAAATTAAACACATGTGTAAGGATTCATGGGACTACCTAAAAGGAGTGGATCAGAGTTTATTTTTACCTGAGATGTTTATGGTCACTGTTGATGTAGTCGATTTATTCCCTAGTATTCCACACAACACGGGCCTGGAGTGGTTAGGTACTTACTTATCTAATGAAGTCCAACTGGGGGCCAAGTTCACTAACTTAATTTTGGAATTTATGGATTTAGTTTTAGAAAATAACTTCATTCATTTTAAGGGGGAATTTTATCGTCAGAAAAAAGGTGTAGCAATGGGTGCCTCTTGTGCTTCCATGTACGCAAATCTGGTATTATACCAATGGGAAAAGAAATACATTTTACTAGTACATGGTATCAGGACATCTTGTACTATAGGAGATTTCTGGACGACATCTCCTTTATGTGGATGGGAGAGGAAGGAAGTTTAATGGAATTTATGGATTACATCAACATGACCACCACATTTTTTAGGTTCACCTATAAGATCAGTAAACATCAACTTGATTATTTAGACATTTCATTGGTTAAGGACTATTCAAATATGTGTTTCCAGTCTAAGATTTACAGGAAAAGCACTTTTTCAAATGCATTCCTAAATTATCACAGTGGACATCCCTTCTATCAAAAGAAGGCGATAGTGAAGGGTCAACTAATTAGGGCTTCACGAATGTCCAGCATGGACGAACTTTTCAATGAGGAAGTTTCCATTTTAAAGAGATTCTTTAATGAAAAACAATATCCGGAAGCCCTGGTAGAAGCACTAGTTACAGAAATTTCTGAGAAGAGGGCTAATAAATATCCCCCTTTATTGGGGGTGGGTGTTAATGAGAGGTTACCAAACCCTTCAAAAGACATTTCACAGTCAAAAATAGTTTTATACATACTTTCTAACAACTCAGATCAGATCGAGAAGATTATTAAAAATATTGGCCCATTCTCAGACTTCAGGAAGATCTTAAGGATTCTATGCCCAGTTTCTCTTTGTTAGGAAAAGGGGCAAGAATTTGAAAGAACTTTTAGAAATTAGGTTAGAGGATCCACAGAATCAGAATAGAGAGAAATTAGGCACTTATCCATGTGGGATGTGCAAGCAATGCCACGCTATGCTGAATTCGGGGTCCTTCTACCTTCCCTCTAGAAGATTCAAGTTCCACGCTAACAAACATTTTAATTGTGGATCTAAGGGGGTAGTCTATCTTGGATGCTGTGGCACGTGCCATGGTTTTTACATTGGGAAAACTGAAAGGGTATTTAGGAGAAGGGTTTATGAACACTTCAATGACATCAATGTAAGGAAGGAAAGTAATGCCTTTTATAAACACTCTTTGACATGTAAGGACATGAACATAAAGTTTATGGTTTTGGAACAGGTACAACCGGATATAAGAGGGGCAGTTGGGAGTCAAAATTAGAATACCGTGAGCTATTTTGGCAGCTCCGTTAGACGCTACTAGATACCCAGGTCTGAATGACACCCTTAACATTAGTAGTGTTCTGAAATTGAGGCAAGCCCGTTTATAACACAGTTTGGTACAACATGACATTTATTGTTTTACTCATTTTTGAATTTACAAAATCTTATAAGATATATGGAATGTCATGTTATATATTTGAAACTTAGGAAAGAAATGTTTTACAATGCTATTCAGTAACTCTAGGTTTCAATTTGGAGTTTTGATTTTACCCCCGAGGATAAAGGGGTCACTGCATTTATTTGTGATTATAAAAATATTTTGCAGAATTGTTTTTTGCCACATTTTAACAGTTTGATTTGATTTTATGTTTAATATGGTATCTAGTTGCCAAGATTTTTAGAAAACAAATTATTTTTAATGATAATAAGTATGCATTTTAGAATTTCCTTATATGGTGATTTTCCTGTTGGGAAAGGTTCACAGGAAGTCATGTGATGATTCTGGAAGTATTTAATGTGAATGAACTTCCAGCAATGTTTTTTGCCTTGAAAAAGCTCGCAAGTGGTCGAGTGAAAGCGCTTGGAAGATATTGTGGATTTTTACTTTGCCTTGTTATATTAAAGGATCTTTTTGGAGACCTAGCAGCTGTTTGATTTCTTCATCTGCTTATTTTGAAAGCCTTTGTTTACGTGCTTCAGGGTCCTGTCATGCCTATATGTAATGAAATACAAAGATACAATTATAGTGAGTACCTGCATGTATCATATCCAGCCACAAGAAAATGCAAAAGGTGTCCCAGCGTAGACAAAAAATAAAACGTCTGAAAGTGTAAATGAAAGTACATGGTTGGCTCAGACCAGTGAGTCACTCAGAAAGCCCATATGTAACAAAATACAAAGATACAGTAATAGTGATTTATCCACACTTAACACATCCCTGTGCAACAACATGCAAAAAGAATGAAAGCCTGGTTAACATTCTGCAAGAAAAAAATCTAAAAGTTGAATTGCAAGATGGATAAACAGTATGATGGCTATTTTTGAACTAATCGCTAAGTGAAAAATCTGGAGAGTAAACAACAGTCAAATGTTTGGAGGACACAAACAAATTAATGTTTCTCGACCATTGGATCTTTGATACAAGAATATCATACTGCTGTATCAAACAAGCAAGAGAAATAATGCCCTCAGACAGAAAGATACTCAAAAAGGTAATACATGCGTAGAAGAGAAGGAACATCCAGAGTCCTAAAGCTACAGAAACAACTGAAGAGAACTGTACTAAAAATCAGACTAGTTTATCTGGTGTAATCAGAAAATGAACTGTTACAGAATCTGAAACTGCAGAGAAAAAACTAAGTCAAAGCAGGAGTGTACAAAATGTTTCAGATAAATGATGTTTAATACAGTCCAGTTATGAAGTCTAAACCAAAAGACTCATCAGCTATGTCTAACCCAAGTCTTCACAAATAAATATCTGTATCAGAGTCTTTGGATAAAAAAGGGTAAACATCAAAATAATAACTAGTTATTTTGCCATTCTGCAACAAAAAAGGGAAAGTTTCACTGTAAGCAAAAACCTAGTAATTTCTTCACTGACCAAGGTACAGCTCATAGGATAAAGTGTTAGAGTATCAAACAACTAAATATGTAAGGAAGTAGAATGCATAGCAAAGTCATACAACTGCTGGCGAATTCTTGTGTTACAGCAGAGAGAGTGACCCACTAACATTTGGACTGCAGACCAAAAATGCACAGTTGAAGTAAGCTGGGGGAAAAAAAGACCTACACAGCAGAAAATTTGATCACCAGACATTTATACATAGACTTTAAATAATTAAAACTGTACCAAAAGATGAACCAGTAAAGTGCTGCAAAGGGATTCTTTACTCATCAAAATGACACGGTTTCTTGGCCTTTCACCTTTAATGGATCTGCCTTTCTTAATTAACTTGATAAATGTATATATCCATTCTGTATTTTCAATTATACAATTAAGTTATTAAACAATGTCTTAGCAATCTTGCTATCATGACTCAAACCTAAAGGAATTAAAGTGTTATATTTGTACTGTAAACACACTAGGGCTGTCATTTGATTCATACCACATTGTTGAAGAGAGACCTAACAATGGAATTGAAACCAGTATTCTGAGTCTGATAAAGCTAGAATAAAAGATTAATGATCTGACCAAACTGATGACCTGATAAGTCAATAAAAAGGATAGTGTATCACCAGAAATGATTGTGGGGCTATGTCTGTTACTAGGCTAGACATAGGTTCATAGGTTCGTACTAGGCTATCTGCCCTGGGGCATTTATAAGCCTAGCCAGAGTGTGTGTGGCTTTCACCACCCCTTAGGATGAGAATACTACGCCCTTTTAGGGTTTAGTTTACTGTGCCTCTGTCTAGTAGTGACACAGAGATGACCCCCGGGGTAAACCTACGATCTCCCATCCACTCGTCAAGATTTCTCTTGAATAGAGTTAGTGAGGGGCTCTGCCTAACATGGATTGGGATTCTGTTCCAGAGTGTAGGGAGCCTCTGGGTTATGAATCTGTCCCTCCAGCACGTCCTATTTATTTCTGTGTTGAGGTTTAAGTCTCTTGCTCTCGTGGCTCTAGTGGATTTGGATTTACTGAGGTGGAGCATGTCCATTAATTCCGGATTGGACATGGCCTTGTACGTCAGGCACAGATCACCTCTGAGTAGTCGGTATGCAACTGAATAGAGCTGGAGTTTTTTCAGTCGGGCAGCATATGACATATGTTTAAGACCCTTTATTCTCTTGGTGAGGAACTTTTGGGGTCTTTCCAACTGCTGCAGGTGTCGGGTAAGATACATCCCAAATGGGGCATTGTACTCAATCATTGGCCTGATAAGAGAAGAGTACAGGGGCACAATGACCTCTTTTGATCTAGATGTGAAACCCTTCATGATAAGGTGGACAATATAGAAGGTCTTCCTAACCACTTTGGCAATGTGAGTGTCAAATGAGAGGTTACTGTCAACCTGGGTCCCAAGATCCCTGATTACCTCTTCCGTACTTAATGGATTACCACCTATGTGGTAATTTGTGGGTACCTTGTTTTTCCCAAAGGGTATGACTATACATTTTTTGGCGTTCAGCTTAAGGCCATGGCTCTGGCACCAATTATCCGTTTCTATGAGGCCTCTCTGAAGGATGTTTGTGTCTGCTGGAGTATCAGTTATGGCCCCCAGTTTGCAGTCATCTACGAACTTTGTCAGCCACAATCCTCCTATGTTTGCCTGTACCTCGGAAAAATAAATGCCGAACAAGAGGGGTCCCAGGACTGAGCCCTGTGGGACACCGCTTGTGACTGGCTTAGAGTCTGACATAGCTCCAGCAACTCTGACCCTGTAGGTTCTGTCCTTGAGCCAGTTTGCAACCCATCTTGTGACATATGGGTTTACATTTAAGCTGGTGAGTTTGTCTATGATGCTCAAGTGGGGTATTGTGTCAAAGGCTTTTGCAAGGTCAAGGTAGGCTGTGTGAACTGCCTTACCCTCATCAATGGCCTTAGTGACTGTTTCAAAAAAGTCGATCAAGTTCAAAAGGCAGGATCTGCCTTTGACAAAGCCAAATTGGGTAGGATCCAATGTCTGTAGGTCCCCAATGTCTTTGTTTATGAGTTCCATAATGATCCTCTCCATAGCTTTGCAGACCAGGCTCGTCAAGCTTATGGGGCGGTAATTTCCAGGGTCCGTAGAAGCACCGCCTTTGTGAAGTGGTACCACTGTCGCACGCCACTCTTTGGAGTGCGTATCCTGTAGTAAGGCTAAGATTAAACAGCAGCCTTATGTGTGGGTTTAGTTCCTCTTGGAGTTCATGTAGCACACAGCCCGGGACACCGTCCGGTCCCATTGATGCTGTGTTCTTAGCTTTAGAGAGGGCGACTCTCACCTGGGCATCTGAGATGTTAGGGAGGCTACACTCTGCTGGGATAGTTATTTCTCCTTTTGGGGGGGAGGGGGAGGAGAAATTTGCACTGAACCTGTCTGCCAGAATGTTGGCAATGTCAGTGGGTTCAGTGTATTTTGTGTCATTTTGGACTAACTCTGAGCATATCTGGGAGTTTCCACCCAGGTTTCTAACATAGCTAAAGAAGGCCTTGTGATTGTCTTTTGTGTCTTTTGCGATTTTTCTCTCAAAGTTGGCCTTGGATGATTTTATGAGTGATCGTAGTTTTTGCTAGTACTGATCAGAGATGCCTTCCCTTTTAGGGATTTTGCTCTGTCATGTAGTAGCTTCCTCCTCCTGTTGTAGAGTTTGTTTATGTCTGGGGTCCACCAGACCGGCCTGCCTTTGGGGAATGGGTCTTGGTTTTATTTGGGATTGCATGATCCATGCATTCTTGAAGGTGCCCGTAGAAGGCATTTGCAAAGGATTCAGCAGTGTGGGTTGTGGTTTCCACTGGCCCAGGGGCCTTGAAGGATACCACTTCAGTCTTAAGAAGTGTGAAGTTGGCTTTTGAGAAGTTCTTCACTGTGGTCTTTTGTGCAGGGGTGGGGCGGGATGTGGATTTCCAGTGAGATTAATTTATGGTCTGATCTTACCAAAGAGGGATATACTTCCGGTGTGGAGCATTTTGTCCCCATGTTTGTGATGATCAGGTCTAGTATATTGTCTCCTCTTGTGGGAATGGTGACCAGTTGTTCCATTGCATTTGAGTTTATGAATTCTAGGAACCTTTGGGCTAGGGTGTTGGGGCTTGAGTAATGTTCCCAGTCTATGTTTGGGTAGTTGAAGTCTCCCAATATGATGGTATTTGGAGAGACATTCATACTCTCCAGTGTCTTCAGGAAGGCTGTGTGGGGTTCCTGAGTTTGAGAGGGTGGTCTGTAGCATGCTACAAACTGTAAGGCTGTTTTGCCTATGGTTAGTTGCACCTGGATTTTCTCCGATGCTTCGTGCGTTGCCACTAACCTGGAGGTGTGGGTATCTTTGATGAATATGGATACTCCCCCCTCCTTTTGTGGTTCGGTCCAAGTTTTGGGGCCGGAAGACATGATATGAGGTAAAACCTGATAGTGCTGGGGTGCTCTCAGGAGCCTTGAACCAGGTTTCAGTCACTGCACAGACATCGATGTTCTCCATACTGAGGAGGGCTTCGAGGGCGTGCATCTTGAGGTTTATACTTCTGGCATTGAGCAGCATTACCCTTAGTTTTTTTCCACTTGTGTTTTCTAGGGAGGTAGGTTTGTCCTTTGAACCTTGCCTAAAAAAGGCACTATGGGGGTGGCAAGAGCCTTAGCAATATCCGGAAGCCCAGGGGTGACAGGTGCAAGCCGTCCCTTGTGAAGCAGCATGGCTTGTCAAGCATGTCATCCCAAGCAGACAGACATTGGATCCCCTTAGATTGACACCAGTAATTAAGCCAATTGTTAAAACTGATCATTTTGTCTTTGTACTGTGGCATCATTCTTGGTGAGGGCAAGATGCTGCTCAGGGTCAGGGTCATACCGGCCTGGGCTACATAATCAGAGAGCTCCTCTATGTCTCTTTTCATGTAGTCCAGGGAGGTACGTCTCAGGTCGTTCACACCTGCATGTACAATGACTGAGTCATATTTGTACTTGCTGTGGAGTGACCTGAGTGCTTGTGTTATGTGGCGGATTCTAGCTCCCGACAGGCAACTTACTGTGACCCTCTCCTTGTTCAGTCTGGTGAGCGGTACGTCAGTGTGTCTGACTATGGAGTCACCTATTATAAGTGTGTCTGGCATGTTGTTTGGCCTTAAGGGCTGTGACTGTATAGCACACTGACTTTGTGAACTATGTGTTGCATGTGCTATGTCTTGAGGTGGCGGTTGCTTGGGTGTCTGCTTTGGAGGCCTCAGTTGTTTTGGTAGATGTTTAATCAGCGCCTCCGAGTACGTTTTTGTGTGTTTATGTGTTTGGTTTGCAGTTGCGATAGTTCTATGTGACACTGGGTTTGTGGTGTGCGTGGTTACCTTCTCCTCCTAACTGGTCTTGTCAGTACTGAATTGAGAGAGCTCAGCCTCCAGTTTGGCTATATAGTTGCATCTCTTGCATATATTTGTATTTGTTGGGAGGAGGAGAGGGTTGTCTGTGTACATGAGGCAGTTGTAACATTGCCTCAAGATTCCCAGATTCACCAGCTGAACAGGAGAGGATGCTAGCAACTGACCCTTGGACATGCTAGAAATAGTGAAAAAGATTGCTGTGTAACTGAGTCAGAAAGGACCTATAGGGAAATGGGTACTCAAGGGAATTTAGGTGAATGAAGTACTTTCTTTTGTTTAAGAGTGCTTTACTTGTATAAAGAAATGCTTTAGGAGCAAGTGCTGAGCTTTTCAGATAGAGTATAGGCTGTATAGACTGCAAGTAGAACAGTTCTAAGGGAAAAATTGAAGAGCAGACTTTACGGAGCCAGAAATAGTTTAAACTTGATTAACCGGCGCTGCCCGATGCTGCTCTATGAGCAACTTCGCGCTAAAGCGTGCAAAAGCGGGCTTTATAGCAGGGGGTTGAAAAGAGCCAGGAATTGACCCAAAATGGCCAATAAACTACAAGTTGCTGGGCTGGAACCAATCCTCTAGGGACAAATAGGTTGCTCAGTGCTCCCCACTCCCACTGGTGAACAAAGAAGCTTCCTCTTATCCAAATAAGGGTATGGATAGCACAGGAACTAAGACAAAGCCCAGAGATCAGCAAAATCTGAAGACTAGACTATTCTAGTTCAGAAAAGCGGGGAAAAAAAGGATTTTTTTTGTTTTTTTTTTCTTTTTTCACAGAGAAGGGAGAAAAAGATACAGTAACAAACAGTAAATGCTATAAAATGGCTAGCGCACTTTAGTGTGTTAGCCTAACAATTAAATTAAACAAAAAATAACTTTTTAAAGTGCTAACAGTATAAATTCAACACAAGAACAGTAAAAACAATATGCAGAGCTGTTTTTTAAGCGAAATGCAGTCGAGATGCAGTACTTTAAGCGAAAGCCAGAAAAAATACTTATAAATCCAGGAAAGTCACTCTTTCACTCTCTGCTGCTTGTAGAACTCTGCAGGACACCACGAAGAGCATGCAGCTAGGGTGTTCAAACAAGAGGGATACAGAGAAAAAAAAAATCTTGTACCAGTGAATTTGTGAGCCAACCAAGGTTGGACACGGCTGGGCAGTGATAATTAGCTCATTGGTCTAAGCTAGGGGGAATCATGTAATATAGTGTGTGGTATCTGGTATGTGGAGCTGTCATGTTGGGGAATTCTCAGATGAAGATCTCACACATATGTCCCAGTACAAAAAGAGAAAAACTGAGAAGATGGCCTCTCATGGAGAGGGATTTGTAGTAAAAAATGAAGACTCTTGGAGAAAGACATAACTAGAAGATGCTGCGAGTTTACCTGTGTGGACCAGCAGCTGTGTGGACTTACTTATGGAGTACTCACCTACTTCTGGTGTACTAGAAGCTGTGACTTTATTTGTGGATTACCAGTTTGCCTGTGGATTTACCAGGAGTCTGACCTGTGGAAAAACATTATGGGCAGTTCAATCTAAGCTGCAACACCAGAGAAAGGAACTACAGGGTCTATATATTTGAGAACCGAACATTCAAAATGTTGAGTGTTCTAATATCGAACCCTACCAATCGAAAATACTAAACATCGAAAATTCAGAACAGCAATTTTTTTCCTAGGGAAAAAAATTGCTGTTCCAAAACACATATACACAACACTAGCACACCAAACAAACAGCAAACCACACACATACACCTAAACTCTTACCCCAAACCCTACACTAAACTATACACACACCACTAACTATCCACTTACCTTAACCCAAACACGTTTAACCCTAAGGTCCGTCACTATCCCACACTCACCTCACCTGCGCCCTAACCCTAACTCACCTACCCCGCCCTAACCCTCACGTCCACACAATCGCACACTTCCCTGACCCGCGCCCTAACTCACCTAACCCGCCCTAACCCTCACGTCAACACAATCGCACACATACTTAACCCGCACCCTAACCCTAACTCACCTATCCCGCCCTAACCCTTATGCCCACACAATCGCACACATACCTAACCCGCACCCTAACTAACCTAACCCGCACTCAATCACACACTTACCTGAACCCGAACTCTAACTTTCTACCAGAGTGCTGAAAATACTGAAGAAACAGAAACGGACAACCAAATACTTTCCCTAGGAAAAAATTAGTTTATCTGTTTCTTCGATATTTTCAGTGTTCGCTAAAAACGGGTCAATATTAGAACACTCGACATTTTAAATGTTTGGTGTTCTAATATAGACCCGAACTACAGGAATTGTTGGGTTTCTTTAAAACTTTAACAACTGAAATGTAAGTAACTTGAACAGAAAAGACTGTTGTTTCCTTGCTGAATTAGCGCTCTTGTGCTGTTAAACTGCAGTTCTGACTCACACTGCAGATTAACTGCAGTTAAACCATCAAGTAAATTTCCAATGTGTTAAAACATACCAGTAAAGTGTGTGTGTCCTGCAATTAACTGGCATCACACCCAGCAGTATTTTTTCTGCCTTATGGCCAGAAGAGCTCCAATTCAATTGAAATAGGTTAAGAACATAATCAACCAGTTCATAGACAAAGGAGACCAGAAGACTACAAATGAAAGAAGAAAGGTAACAGACGTAGAAAATGCATTCCATTTCCTAGGGAGGGTAGAAATCACTTTGCTTCTACAGGATGTAATGCTTTCCATTTCCTAGGGAGGGCAGAAATGACTTTGCTTCTACAGGATGTAATTAAGAACAAAATATGACACTCAAATGTGAGCACCTGGGCTTTCCCTAAGGAGGATAGTGAAGGCATTGATCTGATGTAAATCTTTGTCCATTCCTTACAAATAGGACTTCGGTTCTGTCCTCGGAACCGATACGGCCGTTTCCAAACTCGCGCTAGCCAAAAACTCTCAGCTAAGACCTACCCATAATGCCCCTTTCCTAGTTACTCCAGATCTCGTTTGTCATGTTCCTAGTCAGACGTGTTAGCCAGCTCTCTCAAAACTAAGTAGAAAATTGTCATTTTTAAGATAGATTCTCCTCAAAATGTTTTATTTTTTAGTCAATTTAGCTTTTTCTCACTGTCGCCTATAACCTAATTCTATTCCCTACTCTCTATCTTGGTAATTTAATTTCTACCATTATTGGTACTGTCCCTCTCTCCTGCCTTTGATAGGCCCTTCCTTACCACTTGTGATAATTTTTAAATACCATCATTGGTATTCTCTCACCTTTTTCTCTCCCGTATTTTGTTTTTTCTATAGGACAGCCTTGTTGCCTTACTATGTCAGACATAGCTAAGTTGGGGTTCAAACAGTATGATAAGTGTGGGCGTAAGATGCCCAACTCGGATGGATATGCTCGTTGTGTCTACTGTTTGGGCGTGGATCATATTAAAGCGGACTGTGACATTTGTGGTAGTTTTAGTAATCGTACACTAGCAGAATGTAAAAATAAGCTTATTTTAAAAGGTTTAATCAAGACACGTGTTTCGGAGGCTGTATCTGGGTCGGAGGTCTCACCCCCTCCAAAGACCAAAAAACATAGGGAAAAACGGAGTCACTCGGTTCCTGCATCTCCATCAGTTATGGAACCGAGTTGACACCTTCAGCACAGACCTCTTCGGCACCAGGCTGTGCATCTTCTCCCTCGGTGCCTCCATGATATTCACCCCTATTTTGGTTCCAACCTCGGCACCACTGACTTCAGTGCCATCCTTGGATCTGACATTGGCTCCTATGACTATACCTGCTTCGACACCATCCCCGGCCATGGTGCTGATAGTTTCTTTGGCTCCACTGGCTCCAAAACTCGAATATCTGCCAAGGACAAGATACTCTCCAACTTACGACCCTTTTCTGGGGCAGAGGTTTATCCCCTTTCTGGAAAGACCTGATTCTCCTTCAGCAGCCTCCTTTAGATCCACCAGGACCACCTGAATTAGACCTAGTGCGGATTGTGGACCAGCTTCTGGCAGCTAGGGGTTGCCCATTCCAGCTAGACCTTCTGTCCCTCTTGGCTGAGAATCTTTTACTACATCTTCCCCTGTTTATCCTCCTACAGCCTCTACCCAGGTCCCGGAGATCTCGGTACCGATGTCCACCCTGGTGCATACTGTCTCAGCTCCGACAGCAGTTTTTCCCCTGTGGGCACTGACCATCCCTGCTGCATTGGCTACGGTGGAGCCGATGCTCTCTTGGAGCAGTGCTTGGACCGTCCGTACCTTGGTACCTAGCACAACACCTATTTTCTTGCTGGCGCCGTCTATGTCCATGGCTCCAAAGGCTTCCAGTTCTCTCAGAGCTCCTCAGGGTGGGGTGTGACCCTGGTTCTGAGGTTGTCCTTCCCAGTTCTGGGCTCCCGTCACTCCTCGGGTGGGCTTGCTTTCCAGGTGATGGAGAGGGTCCTTGCCACCGCAGGTTCACAGTCAGCACCAATGACATCAGTACAGAACCCCCCCAGCATGCAGCTGTCCCAATCCCCTATTTTGGGACCCCGGGCACGGGAGTCGCAAGATCCCCTTTTGAAGGGAACCCCTTCTCCAGAGTCCTCCTCAGAAAATCCCACTAGGGAGCCACCCTGGAAGAAACAGTGCAATAGGAAGCACCTTGATTCCCCTGAGGAATCTATCACCAAAGACACCGATTGTGATGAGAGGGAAGGGTCCCCACGGTCTCCCCCAGATGAAGTCTCATTCGGAGACATTCTAAAAATCCTCAAGCAGCATGGAGACTGGAAGTCTTCTAACCCTTGTTCTGAGGAATCAGTGTTCTTGCAGGCCTTCTGTGCCCAGCCATCTACTTCCTGGGTGACCCCACCGGCAGATGACCTTGTTAAGCTCATTGTGCAGCATGCCTGGAAGGCCCCGGACAATGTAGAACCTGTCCCCCGGAGGCCAGACAAAATTTTATTTACACCTGAAGACCAGCCCTACTGGTCCAAGCAGTTGACCGTTGATTCTATGGCTGTTGCAGTGGCCACCAAGAGGGAACTGGCAGAAGATAGTTCCACTGTCCATCCTCCAAACAGGGAGTCCCAGACCATGGACAAGACTAGGGAAGCAGACCAATGCTTCGGCGACCTTCGCCATTTGGTCGCTGAACTCTTTGGCACACTTTACTCGCCTCCAAAGAAAACTAATTTCCGAAATGTCTTCCTCTTTGGCGGGGGTACTGCCTGATGAGGTGCGCGACACTGTCGCCTTGCAGCTAGCTACCTTTGAATCCATCTCAAACTCCTCGATGTGTTTGACATCTCTCACCACCGAGGGGGTAGCTTGAGCTGCCGCATCAGGTACTGTCATGAGAAGTAATGCTTGGATGCGATTGTGTGACTTCGCAGACCCCTTTAAATCTTCCTTTGTCAATGCACCTGTTGACAAATCTGCACTTTTTGGACCCAAAGTATGAGACACACTTGCACAAAGTGAGAAAGATGGAAAGACCTTGTCTGCTGTGAGCATACGCTTTTCCAACCCCCAGAGGTCCTATTCCAGAAACCAGAAGAGAGGAAAAATGTGGTTCAAGAAATCCCAAGGATCTTTTCATGACATTTGTGGTGAACAATCCCCCCCCCCAGGGCAGAGGGGGCAACTCATCTGGAAGACGTCCCTTTTGGGGTAGAGGGGGTCCGCATAACCAGGGCGCTAGAGATTCTTTGTCCGGCAGACCCTACCAGCGCTCCTGAGTAGCGGCCCAATTGCTTTCCTCTGGAAGCAGTCGGGGGTCATTTTTCTCTGCACCTACCAACCTGGCATCTTATTACTACTGATGTTTGGGTACAGAGAATAATATCCAGAGGCTATCAAATGCCATTCGATTTAACTCCCAGACCAGTCAAATGAATCCTCTATGTACCACCCAATCAGAGGGAATTAGCAGCCTTAGAAATAGAAAAGCTGCTAAGAAAAAGAGTCATCCAACCAGTCCCACCAGACCAGACAGGATCAGAGTTTTACTCGAGGTTCTTTTTAGTGCCAAAAAAGACAGAGGACTGGAGACCAATCCTGGATCTCAGCCTATTGAACAAATTTATCAAACCTCAAAAATTCCAGATGGTCACGGTACAGTCCATTCTTCCCTTCCTAGGGAGGGACACAACTGGATGTGCTCTATAGACCTCCAGGATGCGTACTACATATAAAGATGGATCACCACTCCCATAGGTTTCTCCGCTTCCGGCTGGAAGCCAATTACTATCAGTTCAGGGCATTGCCATTCGGTCTCTCGACAGCCCCCTGAGTGTTCACCAAATGTATGGCAGTTGTGGTAACTCATCTTCGACTACAAGGATTCCAGGTGTTTCCGTATCTACACGATTGGCTCCTTACCGCTCTGACCAGGAATCTCCTAGTCCGCAGCCTCTCTTACACTCAAGGTCTCACTCTCCTCTTGGGGATTACAATCAACAAGGACAAATCTCAAATGTCCCCAACGAAGACACTGGAATTTATTGGAGCAGTCTTCGACAGCATCCTGTCAAGCCTCTCTCCCCTTAAAAGACTTTCGAAAATAAGACACCAAATCAAAGGCCTTCTTCCTCAGACCTACATACCGGCACTTCTTGTAGTGCAACTCTTAGGCTCCATGGTGGCTGCCATTATGTTAGTACCAGTGGCGAGGTTGCACATGAGAATCCTGCAGTGGCTCCTTTCTGCACAATGGTCATTTCTAACTCACCCACTCGACCACATGATACATCTTACAAACCGTTGCAAGGAAGAAATGCTCTGGTGGATGAAGGCACAAATGAATCTTTGGTGTCGACCGTTCTGTCTTCCCCAGCCCATGGCCACGGTGACCACGGATGCTTCCCTGTTAGGGCGGGGGGGAGGCATTTCCAGGGAAAGACGGTCCAAGGCACCTGGTCCCCCATGAAGGCCAATTTGCACATAAATGTCCTGGAACTGAGGGCAGTTCTCTTAATGCTGCAGGCGTTCCATGCATCCCTACCCTTTGGGGCCATTGCAATTCAGTCAGACATGTCAGTCATCTGGTATATCAACAAGCAAGGTGGAACCAGGTCTTACCCCCTGAGCCGGGAAGCCATGAAAATTTGGCACTGGACGATAGCTTCCAACCGCTTTCTTATAGCAATGCACATTCCTGGGAGTTCCAACCTTATTGCGGACAATCTGAGCAGGAACATCCTGATGCCTCACAAGTGGTCCCTCAACCCTGTAACAGCAGATCGAATCTTCCGATGCTGGAGCAAGCCTTGCTGCGATCTGTTTGCTTCCGCCCTAAACTACAAATGCAGAAGCTACTTTACCCTGATCCCCCTCAGGGGGAACCCCCAAGGAATGCTCTAACGCATGACTGGCCCCCGGGTCTTTTGTATGCCTTTCCCCCATTTCCCCTCATTCCAAAATTTCTCCAGAAAGCTCAGAGGTTGAGAAGCAAAGTAATCCTCATTGCCCCTACTGGCCCTGTCAAGTCTGGTTCCCATTTCTATGGCCTCATCGGATTCACGCCCCGTGGATCCTGGATCATTCCCAAGACCTGTTATCTCATCCTCAGGAACTGATTCATCTGAACCTACACAGTCTCAAGCTCACAGCTTGGTTCTTCCACTTCCAGTGATTGCCAGGCTATCTGACATCTCATCTCCTGTTCATGAAATTCTTCTAGCTTCACACAAACCTTCAACCAGGAAAGTTTACTCTAGTAAATGGACTAGGTTTTCTACTTTGGCCAAAGAGCAGAACATAGATCGCTTCTCTATGTCTGCTGAAAAGATCCTTCAATACCTGACGACTCTTTTATATGCAGGAGCCTCTGCATCGACAATCACTGTACATTTAGCAGTTATCGCCAGTTTTCATAATGGACTTGATAATTCTTCAATTATGTCACACCGCCTATGCAATACATTTTTGAAAGGAGTATTACATGTTAAACCTCCGGTCAAGCCTTCCTTAGAACCCTGTGACTTGACTTTGGTGCTTCAATCTCTCACAGGTCCTCCTTTCAAGCCCTTTGATTCATGTGATTTAAAATTTTTGTCATGGAAAACTTTACTTCTAGTAACACTTACTTCAGCAAGAAGAGTATCTGAGCTGCAGGCCTTGAGTGTCAAGAGACCTTACTTGATCTTCCACACGGATAGGGTGTCCCTTCGTACTGACCCTTCTTTCTTGCCCAAGATCATTTCTGGATTTTCCATTAACCGATCTATTGACCTGCTGTTTTTTCTTTCCTTAGCATTATAATAGAGGGGAGTACTTTTTGCACACCTTTGATGTGCATTGGCAGCTTCATTGTTATTTGGACAGGACTAAATCTTTCAGGAAAACAGATCAATTGTTTGTAGGCTTTGCAGGACCCGATTGGGTAAACCTGTTTCCAAAGTAACTTTATCCTCCTGGCTTAGAAACATCATTACCTTTACTACCAACAGAATACGCTATACTTACCTTCCAGAATAAAGGCTCATTCCACCAGATCTATGGCTACTTCTGTAGCATTTCATTTCAGAGCCTCTAGAGATGACATTTGCACAGCAGCCACTTGGGCAAGACCACATACCTTTATCTCTCATTACAAATTGGATTTTGCCTCCAGGGGACAAGCATCTTTTGGCTCTATGGTGCTCAGGAATATCCTTCCTTAGGGCCACCCAGGACTCTAGTAGATGGGAACTCGGTCCTATTTGTAATGAACGGACAAAGATTTACAACATCAGATAAAGAAGTTATGTCTCACCATAATGTTCCATCTGTGTTGTAGATCTCTGTCCATTCATTACTTCCTGCCCTCCTTCCCCCTGCCTGGACAGAGCCTTCTACTATTTTTCTATTACTACCTCTATTATATAAGGGCGGGCAAACTCAATCTGAAGTAACTTGGAGAGGGGCATTATGGGTAGGTCTTAGCTGAGAGTTTTTGGCTGGCGCGAGCTTGGAAACTGCCGTATCAGTTCCGAGGATGGAACCGAAGTCCTATTTGTAATGAATGGACAAAGATCTACAACACAGATGGAACGTTATGGTAAGACATAACTTCTTTTTACATTGCATGTAACTATTGACAGAATGTTTAAATATCCATGCGAGCACCTGGCACTAAAAAATACATTTTGTGGGTAGGGCAGGAATCAGAAACAGTTTACTTATACATTAAATATTTACATGGTTAAAACACACGCAGAGGGAGTTAACAGTTCAAAGGGTGCAGGTAATTTTTGCATGGTGTACAGCATATTTGAATATGATGATTATGTATCCAAATAGGTGGCTAAATAGATGTGCTGTGATTCAGAGACACTGCATATCCAAATTTCTCATGTGAAATATGCAAGTATATACTGAAGCAGTAAAAGAGAAAATAACATAAGCAAAATTTTTTGATCCCTGTAATACAGGACCTACACCAAATGGGAAGCACTTTACAGCAGTATTTCCAATGGATTGCATAACATATATAACACTGGCTAAAAGACAGGTCTATATTAGAACATCAAAGTTTCAAAACTTCAAATGTTCTAATATCGACCCCTATTCAGCAAAAACTGAAAATATCGAAGCAAAAGAAAACCAAATTTTTTTCCTAGGGAAAGAATTTGGTTGTTCGTTTTTGTTGCTTCGGTATTTTCAGCGCTGTGGTGGAATGTTATGGGTCGGGTTCAGGTAAGTGTGCGACTGAGTGCGGGTTAGGTTAGTTAGGGTGTGGGTTAGGTATGTGTGCGATTGTGTGGATGTGAAGGTTAGGACGGGTTAGGTGGGTTAGGGCACGGGTTAGGTATTTGTGCGATTGTGTGGACGTGAGGGTTGGGCGGGTTAGGTGAGTTAGGGTTAGGGTGCGGGTCAGGTAAGTGTGCGACTGTGTGGATGTGAGGGTAGGGTGGGGTAGGTGAGTTAGGGTTAGGGCGCGGGTGAGGTGAGAGTGCGATAGTGATGGACCTTAGGGTTAGGGTTTGGGTTAAGGTAAGTGGATAGTTAGCGGTGTGTGTGTATAGTTTAGTGTAGGGTTAGGTGTAAAATTTTAGGTGTATGTATGTGGATTGCTGTTTATTTGGTGTGCCTGTGTTGTGTGTATGTGTTTTGTAACAGTGATTTTTTTCCCTAGGAAAAAATTCGCTGTTCTGTATGTTCGATGTTTTCAGCTTTCGCTGAATAGGGGTCAATATTAGAACATTCGAAGTTATGAAACTTTGATGTTCTAATGTAGACCCTAAAAGACTAGCAAACTGTTTAGTCTTAGTCAGTGGACATGAAATTAGTGAGGATCATCTGTGACATATGGAGATCAAATTTAGACCTTAGTAAGTGGCACAAAGATACAAAAGTATGCTACATATAGCTACTGGGCTGAAATCATTTCAACCTTCATGGTGTAATACTATCATCTGTTTGATTTGTTACTCATACATTGCCAAACAAAAACAGAAAAATGTCATGTGGCAGCTACCACTGTTTGCACAGGTGACAACATTTGTTTGTGACAGCTGATATAAGCACAATGAATAGTATAGGAGGTACATGATGTTAGGAGAAATCACAAACCATCAACATTATGGGGACATGAGAAGTGTCACCATCTATACCACAGGGTTTTATACAGAATGCCAACTGTTGTGTTCTTTGAGATCTTCCTCAAAGTGTTTTAAGGTGCACCCTCCAGACAGTTCAGTGGACCACTTCTTCTGAGTGTTCTACTGTGAGGTATCATATTGTGAAATCACGTCATTGGCTAGAGGTCTACTGACTCAGGACTGTCAGTCTGGCCCAGACAGCTGACCGTTGTTAAGGTATCAGACTGCATTGTGTCCTATGTTGGCAGTAGGGTGTGGCTGTGCAGGCTGCTGATGCAAATCCATGGAGCCACAAATGCAGCCTGTGTACTTTGGCTTTCCCTTAGCATGTGTAGATAACCTGAATCTCCCTGTGACCCTGCCTGTCAATGTCTACCCCTGCTGTGTCTGTCATATCTGGTGTTGATGTCATCTTGAAGATACAGTCAACAGAAGCTGTGTGGGTCAAGACTGTGCATAAACTCATCACAACAGCACCTTTATCATGGCAGTCAATTTATGGATAACACGCATCACAGCACACTGGGTTTGGTAACACCGAGCAGTAACTCAAGGTTGCAAATGGATAGTAGATGTTATCAAGTTTAAAGACTCAGCACGGACATCTGATTCTAAACATTCCCTTTATGGGAAGTCAGGATGTTGGGGATGCAACCACTGCAGATGCATCTTCTGCACAGAAAACTCAGTCTACAACCACCTATGTTCCCAGCACCTCTGTTATACTATCACTGTCATCTCCTTAGGTGGAACTTGCTGTTAAACTCTGTGTTTGTCCAGCATTTTTCAGCACGTCCACACTCACTCCAAGACACAGACAGCATCATCAGATAATTAACTAGTGTCTGTATCAACCACATGTCTCGATTCCCACACAGCGGAAGGAACATTGGCATATTTAGAAAATCACCATTAACAATAAAGGATAAGATGCCACCAAGTCTGAACATGTGATAATGCTGTATGTACCTCAAGTTCTACATGCATACATGGGTTAGCCTGTAACCATATCATGCCTATAAAGAAAACAGTAGAGGCATAACAGAAGAAAAGAGATAGGCCATAACTGTCTTGAACATGAGCTTGTTAAACTTACTCATTACAATGCCTGGGCCTTTCATCCTGAGAGACTTGAGACCTCTTGAAACCACCACCACCCAAAACAGCATCACAGTTACCATTAGAAAATGATATGAAAACATCAGATCCAAACACGGATGCTAGAAAGGACTCAATCTCAATCAGCTGTCTAATAATTGGTCCAACCCCACCTGTAGCTTCTGTTTAGCAGTGATATCCATTATCTTTTTACAAATACAGTCCAAAACAAACCTGTTAACAGCTAAATGTGTTCCATGAAAAAAAGGCAATGCAGTGAATAAATCACGAACGAACCACCATGGACATCTGAAGAAACTCTTAAAATCCTTTATTAAAATGAACCCTTGATAAAAAAGAAATATTTACAGCAGAATCCTTGTGGGAAAATATAGAGACACAAAAAGGTGCGCCACTCAGGATGGATAAGCGCTTTCGGGATTGCCCTTCCTCAGATCCTGTTACAACTGAAACATCACTCCACTGAGTGTACATTTGCTTTCAGAATAAACACTGCTCTGACAGATACCAGTCCTCTTTTTTTCAGATGGATTCAAAGAATAATGCAACAACTTAGTTAAAAAATAAATCACAATGTAGTAGATTAGCACCCTGTTTCTATGAGATAAATCTTGTCACGTAAAAGGCTGTTGGTCACAGTACATGAACCATAGCTGAACAGCCTAAAACAATCACAGTGCCTATATGAGCCAACCCCTCCAGTTCATGCCAATAAAATATTTCTATACAAGGAGTAGGGAAAAAAGGGGGGGGGGTGCACACTTTTCCTTGACTCAAAGCTAGCTGAGAAAATCAGTGACAAGTTTTAAATATTTGGTCTTTAGAATAGGTTTTAATGTTACCACACCATTGAGTCCAGGTTCAGGTTGATGATCCAGTCAATTTTAGCAACTTCAGTGCGATTCTGCACATCTCCTCCCCTTAAGTTTTCAGGAATCAACTGTAGTGCCATAAACTTAAAGGAGTGTGCAGGATGCATTTTAACATGTGCTAAAGCATTGGTCTTTTCAGGATGAGCAATGTCACATATATGGCGAAGAATTCTTTCTTTAAATTGGCGATCTGTCTTCCCTACATAGAAGGTATTGCAATCTTGGCAGTCAGCCACATATGTTAAATACTTGCTGTTGCAATTGGCTCACGCCTTTAGGGAAAATGTCTGGGCAGAAACTGGATGGCAAAACAAATTAGAAACATAGATGTACTGACAAGCCTTGCATCTTCCACATTTGACAGTCCCTTTTCTGCCTTCAGTTTGTTGAGGTCTCCTATTGGTTCCATCTTTATGGCACAAAAGTTGCTTGATGTTCTTTTTGTTTTTGAAGGTAAATCTGGGTGGATGCATCTCCAACTATTTTCCTTAGACTCTGATCTTCCGTCAGCACTGGCCAATATTTCCTGATGATGTTTTTAACTAAGGTGTTGCATTATTCTTTGAATCCATCTGAAAAAAAGAAGACTGGTATCTGCTCTATCACAGCAGTGTTTATTTTGAAAGCAAATGCACACCCAGTGGAATGATGTTTTAACTTGCACTTGAAGTTTTTCCACTGACTGGATCCCACGGAGGGTGTAACTTCACGTCCTGATAGGATGTTTTACCTCTGGCTTGCACTGGAGGTGTCAGCTTGTGTGAACTTCTTGATTGGTTAAGCCTTCCTTAAATGGAACATCTTTTTTCAGTTGTAACAGGATCTGAGGAAGGCCAATCCCGAAAGCGCTTATCCATCCTGATTAATGCACCTTTTTGTGTCTCTATATTTTTCCACAAAGATTCTGCTGTAAATATTTCTTTTTTATTGAGGGTTTGTTTTAATAAAGGATTTTAAAAGTTTCTTTGGATGTTTGTGGTGGTTTGTTTGTGATTTTTTTTTTACAAGCACAGTTATCATTATCAGTAACCCTGTGACAGCACTATATAAGAGTTTTACTATGGAAATTACTGTGCTGCCTTGCCACAGCAAGCGCTTCCATAGCTGTTCATTCTGCTACATACTTGCCCTTTAAATGAGATGATGCTCCCTCCGGGCCTGCTGTAGAAAACTTTCAGAAGCAGTAAACTTGTCATATCTTGGGAATTTTTCATCACATATATGCACTTGTAAAGAAGTCCTGTTTTGTCAAGACCTGCAAACACAAATCCATTCTAGTGAATGAACTCAAAATGAGAAAACTTCTTTTTGTGAGGGTCACCTAGCCACACCCTCAATAAGGAATCTTCACCCCAGTATGCTCATACTCAATGTAACCGACTCCAAGGATGCACAATCTCAAAGTAAGATCCAGTTCTGTATGTTCAAGCCCCATTTACTAGATCTGGCTAAGATCATCAAGTCTCAACAAAATGGGACCCAACAACTCAACTAATACAGTTTGCCACTAGACAATTGCTTCTGCACTAAACAAAAGAAGCATAGGGAATACCTCAGTATGGGAACACTTCAGTTTATGGCATAAAACACAGTATCTACAAGTAGAATGTAGACCGCCTTTGCTTTTATATTACGATGATACACATTTTGTACTAGTTCAAATATTCCATCATTTTAAAAACATTGATACAAGTAGTCTCATCTACAGCAACACAACTCGTGGCAGGCAATAATACTCTGCAGTTTGGTATAGCATTGAGTCTAGAAGTGTAATTAAATTTAAACTGTGTGCACTGTTAAAACATCATAGTTGGATAAGAACAGTTGACTGGCATATTAAAGTTAATCGTGTAGTAACTGAAAAGAGTCAGAGAGTGAAGTTTTATCTGAAAATATCAAAAAAATCGCCTTCAGCTTTTGTTTGATGAATAAATGCATGGACAGTAATTCAATATGGATTCTGTCCCTTTCTAGTAAATTTTATACCAAGATACTCTGTGCACAGTTAATGAAGCTCATATAATTTGAATGCTTCTGAAATGCTTAATTACTTAAATCTGCTATAAGTTGCTCCAAAGCAGAATATAACAATGTAAATTCTCAAACTGTGCAAACACACAATAAAGTACAGTTGTGCCATCACTTCTAGGATTCCTTCTTGCAGGAGCCCAACTTGCCAGGCTGATTTCAACAGCTTTAACTTCCCTTCTAGAGTTTGGCCAACCCATTTGCACTTGGATGTCAGGTGTATATCAGGGACCGTAGCCAATACCATATTCTTATCTTTTTTTTCCCAGGTTGGACAACGAACTAGTATAACATCTAAGAGCACAAGTGAACTTTACAAATTCATATTCCCCACAGAAAACACTTGGCCATGAAGCCCCAGTCTGTCTCTCCATGGTTTAGTCAAGATCAAAGGAAACAAAGTCTGGTGCAATAAGAGGGAAGGTGAGGAGAATAAGTTGTATGGAGTATCCACCCCGACCCTTGGATGCACAAGCAGGAAAACAGAGGTGAAGAGGGGATATAAGGACTGCAACCATGAATATACTCTAACATCTGCAATTATGGTAAATTCCTTATACAACTCACTACTATGTTATTAGTAATGTGCATTGTTGCAGTCATCACTTCTGGAAAGAGTCCCAGGGCTTAAGGACCAGTGGGTCCAGGAAAACAGACCTTAGAGAATGTCCATGACAAACCTTGCTCCAGTCCTGTATTCAAAACTGTAATGCTTGGAGAAAATGTGGACAAATGTTCAAGTAGTTGCTTCCAAAACTGACTGTGTATCTACCCACTTTTTTCCAATAAACATCTTTATTAAATTATCTTGTATGACATGTATATTTATGTAAATGAAAAACAAACAACATTGACACCACTTTAGTTGCAGACATTACACATCACAAACACCACTGAAACAATTGCAGTTGCAGACATTATACATTACTTATGATCTATCCAGTCATTGTCAGTTAAGCATCGTATGGCTCACTCAAATCCTGCCTCTTAAACCTTACTCCTTCTCTGCATATACTCTTCCCACAACTCCCAATTTTTTCCTATGTAGTTTGCTCCTTCCCTTTTCCAAAGATCCCAATTCCAGTTATTTTATAGCTGTTACTATATTCACTATTTCTAATAAAGTTGGTTTTGACTTTGATTTCCATTTTGTAGTAACTGTATTTTTTTGGCAGCCACCATAATTAGACTCAGTAAGACTTTTCAATGTCTAGGCAATTCCAATTCTGTAACATAGTTGAAAAAAATCATCTCCCCAGTCACTCCAATCAGCTCACCCAGCATCTCCGACACAGCTTCTGCAGGGAATCCCTAATTTCTGCCAGCTCACTACACTCCCAAAAACATGTTCCCAGCCACCTCTTTCCTGCCCGTCACACCTCCAAAATTTACTATCTGCCTGAGGAAAAATTCTTTGGAGTCTACTTGGGATATAAAAACACCTATGTAAACACTTTGAGGAAAGATCCTAAATCTTCTAGACTTTGTTGCATATTTGGGAAATACACATACATCCCCCATTGTCTCTGAGAATTGTTTATCTAATCTTTCTTCCCAATCCTTTCTAAGCTCCTCTGATTGATTCTTATACTTATCGTGCAAAATTTTATATGATCTACTAATTATTCCTTTTTTTAACGGCAGCTTCTGTTCTAGATTCTATTAACAACTCTACCAGTCTTGGTTTCATTTAAGAGCCCCTTATTTCTTTCTTTTTGCTTATACTCTGATATCAATCCTTGATAGGGGAAGGCAATCTCTAACCTGTAGTCCAAATACATTCTTGGCCTCTTCCCATTCAATTACTTTTCCCTTTTTGATTATTTTCTCCCAATACCTTGGTTCATTTGCCAGTTTTCTCCAATAAATTCCAGCCCCTTCTTGCCTATTATCACTATCCCTACCTACAGTAATCCCTATCTGCAGAATCTTTTCTCCATTCTCATGCTGGTTTAGTTCTTAGAATACTCCCTGCTATTTTATGAATATAATACTCTGCATGGCTTTTGTTGTTCTCCTTAACAGTCTGCATCCAAAATCCCAGTCTCTCCTTATTTCCTGAGCTTCCCCCCATATCATCATAATTCCTTTCCACTTTGAATTATAGTTTTCTGCTTGTGCTATGTATAACAGCCTTAACTGTGTTGCTCTAAAATACCCCCTCCATTTGGGTAATCCTAGTCCGCTTTGTTCTAATGGAAGAATCAGCTTATCCCACTTGACCCTTGCTGTCTTCCCTTCCCAGATAAAATCCATTAACTCTTTTTAATTGCTATCTACAGCTTTTACTCTGGTTGATAAAAATATGCCTGACCTGTGTATAAGACTAAAGGGACTAAAAACATTTTAATTGCTTGTATCTTAGTATGTAAAATCACTCCGAACTCCTATCCATATAACAAAGCTTCCAGTTTCTCAATTTTTGTATTGTTTTCTGTTTAGACTCTACGCACATATCCTTAATTGCCACAACAGAGTAATTTCTAATCCATACACCTAAATACTTCATTTTATAATGTCCCCATAAATATGGATATTGTTGCACCAATTCGTGTGTGGGTACATAACTTACCACCATTGCCTTTGTTTTAGCATCATTAATTTGGTATCTTGAGATTTGAAACTGTCTTAAAATAATGTACAACACTGTAATGTCCCTTTCTGGTTTTGTCATGTTCAAAATAATATCATCTGCAAATAGAGCCAGCTTATCCTGACAACCACACTAATTATATCCTTGATTCTGAATCCCTTATTTTCTTAGTGAATGGTTCTAAATATAATGCAAACAACAAAGGGGAAAGCGGAAACCCTGCCTAGTTCCTCTACTCAAGCTTAAGTTATCAGAGAGGACCCTACCCACTATAATTTTTGCTTCTGATCCCTCATATATACTCTTAATCAATGTTATAATTGTATTAGGAAAATCAAATGCTTTTATTGCCCTGCTCATGAAGTCCCAGTCTACTTTGTCAAATGCTTTCTCTGCATCAAGACCCACCAATAACAGTGGCATATTCTTACATTCTGCTTCCCTCTGGATCATCAATGTTCTGTTAATATTGTCAAATGTTTGCCTCCCTTCCTAAAAAAACCACACTGATCCATATCTATCAATTTTGGTATCACTTTTGCAATTCTTTTAGCCATTATAGACATAAACACTTTATAATCATGGTTTAGTATTGAAATGGGCCTGTATGAAGCTGGATCTGATGGATCTTTACCCTCTTTAGGTATTACCATCACCACTGCCTTTTTCCAGGATCCTGGTACTTCTTCTCCTCTTGAAATACTGTTAAACAAAACCTTCCGGATCTTTATCAGTTTTTTCCTTCCTAGTTTCCGAACTTCCACAGGGATACCATCTATTCCTGAAAACTTCCCTGCAGACTGGTTATACATAGCTATTTTTACCTCATCTCTTCCTATCCCAACTGTTACTAATTGAGCCTCATCTACCTCTAACATTGGCATATTTAATTCTTCCATAAACAGTTCCATTTGTACCTTTTCTTGATTTCCATATTTCTCTGCTTTATACAAACTTTGATAAAGTTTCCAAAATATTTCTAATACCTCCACAGGAACTCTTGTTATCTTCCTTGTTATAGGCTCCCTAAGCTTGGTGACAGCCCTTTTCACTTTCTGTTCCTGAGTCGTTGTGCTAAAACTTCTTATGCTCGCTCAAGAATTATTTTCAAAAAACAGTTGCTTAACAGTAATCTTTTTAAACTCATGCATATTATCAAGGTAATTCCTTATTTTCTGTTTAGCATGCTGCAGTTGCTCCTTTTCTTGTTCTGAGAGATTTCCCCTATTTTGCAATACTTGTCAGTCCCTCTAAATAATTCTTGTTACTTCTTAACCATATCTCACTTTCCTTTATTTCCACCAGAGTTTTAAACTCCACTTCAGTTGTACGCCACTCCCTAGCTATATTTTCAGAATAAATTTCTATCTTCTCTAGAAGCTCCTGAATTAATTCCAAAACCCATTCCTTAAATTCCTCTCTTTTCAACCAATAGCTGGGAAAGCCCCAGTGTCTCTTTGTTATTTCATTACCTTACTTTTTTACTTATTACTGCCGCATGATCTGAAATAGTTATTAGGTGAGTTTCAAGACCTTCAATTAAATGCACATGTTCCTGAGACAGATAAATTATATCTAGCCTAGCCCAGTTTTTTGTATCTTGGAGAATAATATGTAAATTCACTCAGAACTCCTAGCACTGAATGCACATTTCCCATGCCAAACATTTTCATAAATTTCTTCAAAAATCTACCCTCCTTTGTTATATTTTCCCTTTTAGGCCCCCCCAGACACATCTTCACTGTTACAAACCAAAAATTCCAGTCTCCACCTATAAGTAATATTTCTTGCTGAAAGCTAATTATTTCTACTAGAATTTTATTAAGCTCCATTATAGCTGTTTTAGGTGGAATGTAAATACATGCCAGTGTAATCCTCCTCCCTTGCCAGTAGCCCCCTAGTACTATATAACTTCCGTTATCTTTTTTTCCCTCTTCTATCACTAATGGAGCTCCCCTTGCGATTAAAATAGCTACTTCTTTTCCTTTGCCCCAGATGTTCAATTGAATATCCATCCTGAAAACCTTTCTTTATCAAATTCGTATGTTCAATTCTTTCCAGGCATGTCTCCTGTAGCATAGCTATTTGTACTCTATATTTTTTAACATAGTTTGCTACTCTTTCTTTTTCATATTTATCTGTGAGACCACTCTGATTGAAAGACTTTACAGAAAGCATCATTTTCTTAGATAGTTATTATTACCACCTTTTATGTATAACTGCTTTTTTGTTAAATGCCTGGTTCCAACTTTTACATTACATGCATATACTGTTTGGCAGGTTGGTCTTTTATACAGTTGTTTCTTGTCATATCCATTTGAGCCCATGCCACATCTTACATAACTTTTTGTTTTTTGAAAGCCCTCAAACAGAACAAACAAAACCCTCACAAAGCCCCCCCTAAAACTTGTCAACTTAAGAATAACACACAAAACCATGTACATTTTCAAATATGAAAGGTTTTGCTTCCTAAGAAAAAAAAAGTTCTAAGTTAATAGCCGCACAGACAGGCTAGAATTAACCAACAAGAAAGCTTAGTCATGCTAAGATGGATGGTACAGCCTGTGCTATTAGTAAGTGCTATTGATTCTGTCTATCTTTATAGCTCTCCCAGTTGAGAAAAAGTACAGTTTTGTACCTACCATAAATGTAGATGTTCGAGTGTAAACACTGCTGCAGTCATTACACTTGGGTTATCCTGCCGTCAGGCGGTCCCACAGTCGGCCAGAGTTCCAAAGTCTTGGTCCGGTGTCAGTTGCTGTCGCCTCCTCCCTGACGGCAGTGCGACAAGGGTATATAAGATGCAGCTGACGCCATTTTCTTCAGTTTTTCTTGCCCCAGATGTCAGGTGCCCCCAAATAGGTAGGCAATTGAAATTGCTAGTAAAATATACAAAAGAAAAGCAAACAACCATTTTTAGTTACCAGCAAATACTCCCCATAGGTAATAAAGGGTAGATGACCTAGGTAAGTACCAGAAAGTAAGAGGGGAAGGAGGGAGGGTAACCTGGACTGCAACAGTGTTTACACTCGAACATTTACATTTATGGTAGGTACAAAACTGTACTATGTTCATCGTGTTACACTGCTGCAGTCATTACACTTGAGTGGAATCCCAAAGCTGAGGTAGGGAGGCTGGCTCTATAAGGCATTAGGGGTGGTTATAAGGCCCTGCAGTACAGCAGTGGCTAAGCCAGCTCTGGATTTGGAGTATAAAGGCAAATGGCAATGTTTGGTGAAGGTATGCACAGAACTCCATGTTGCTGCTTCCAAAATATCCTTGGTAGGTACTCCTCTGAGGTAGGCAGTTGAAGTGGCTGTTGCCCTGGTGGAGTGATATCTAATGCTGCTAGGTACAGGTTTCCCATGGTGGGTATAGCAGAAACATATACAGTGTCCTATCCATTTTGAAATAGTCTGCTTTGAAATGGCTTTTCCCTGTGCTCCTGCAGCGTATGCTACCAATAAATGCTCAGTTTTCTGAAAGCTTTGGTTTTGTTCAAGTAAAAGCGTAACTGTCTGTGAATGTCCAAAGAATGTAGTAGTCTCTCCCCTTTGTTCTGTGGTTTTGGATAAAAAGTTGGCAAGTGAATAGTTTGGTTTAGAGCCACACTTGATACCACCTTTGGCATAAACGTAGGGTTAGTTCTTAAAGACACCCTGTCCTGGTGGAAGATGAGGAAAGGTTCCACTGCCATCAGTGCCTGTAATTCTGAAACTCTTCGTGCTGATGTTATTGCCAGTAGCAGAGCAGTTTTCCAAGAGATGTATTTTAATTCTGCTGTGTTAGCTGGCTCAAAAGGAGGTAAAGTTAATTTTTCCAAAACAAAGTTGAGGTCCCAAGTTGGTGTAGGTGCTCTACGGGGTGGTCTTATGTTTTTAGCCCCTCTGAGGTACTGTTTGAGCAAAAGATTAGAAAAGATTGGTGGATCCGTGTTGTAATGAGCAGAGATAGCGGAGGCGTGGATCTTGATGGATGAAAAAGAGAGGCCCTTGTCCAGCAACTCAGTTAAGTATTGAAGTATCTGAGGAATGTTTGGGACAAGAGGATCAAGGCTGTGCGCTTGGTTCCAGGCACAGAATCTCTTCCATTTATCCGAGTATGCTTTCCTGGTGCTAGGCCTTCTGGCCTCCAGAATGACATCCATAACAGCTTTGGAGAGAGGCATTGCTTGCTTGACTAAGGAATTTTCCATGCAGCTAGATTTAAGGTCTTTAGCCGGCTGTGAAGTATCTGATTGTTGTGCTGTGTCAGCAACTGTGGGATTTGAGGCAAAATCCAGGGTGGTTCTTGTGCTAAGTTCTTTAAGATTGGGTACCAGTGCTGGCGTGGCCAGTCTGGTGCAATCAGGATCATTTTTGGCTCTTCCTGCCTGGCTTTTATGAGTACCTTTGGAAGGAGAGGTAAAGGAGGGAAAGCGTATACTTGTAGTTTTTTCCAGCTGAATGAGAGGGCATCCACTTTCCATGCTTGTGGATGGTAGCTCCTTGTGCAGAATTTCTGTAATTGGCAGTTCTTTGGGGAAGCAAACAGATCTATGTCCGGGCTCCACCATTTTTGTGTTATCATTCTGAATATTTGTGGGTTCAGTTCCCATTCGTGTGGGTCTATAATGTTTCTGCTTAGGTCGTCTGCCAGTGTGTTTTTCTCTCCTGGCAGGAATTCTGCTTGCAGATGAACTTGGTAGTTTAGAGCTGTGTTCCACAAGGTCATGGCTTGTCTGCAGAGGGGGTAGGAGTGTGTGCCCCCTTGCTTGTTTATGTACCACATAACTGTGGTGTTGTCTGTCTTTAGTAGTAATTGTCTTGGATGCAGCAGGTCCTTGAAAGCTATAATAGAATTTTGTACAGCTAGCATCTCTTTTTGATTGATGTGGAGATGTCTTTGCTCTGTGGGCCACTCGCCCTGGATACATTTTCCTGCCATGTGTGCTCCCCAGGCGTAATCCGATGCATCTGTTGTCAGTGTCTGCCTGGCTGTGGGTTGAGTGAAAGGCTGTCCCTTGTTGAGGTGACAAGCTTGTGCCCACCATCGAAACTCCTGTTGTAGGCAAGGAATTAGTGGTATAACTGTTTCCAAACTTTGACAGTGTTGAGACCATACGCTCTTTAGGTACCATTGTAGTTTCCTCATATGCAGTCTGGCATATGGAATTAGTAGTATGCAAGATGCCATGTAGCCCAAGGCCTGCAGAATTTTTCTTGCAGGGAGTTGGGTCTTTGTTGCCATTAAATGAAAATATTGAGTCAGTTGTCCTTGCTTGTCTGGCATGAGATAAGCCATCTGGGCTGTTGTGTTCAAGCTGGAATCCAGGAATATTACCTGTTGTGAGGGCACTAGTTTTGATTTCTTTTCGTTTACTGTGTACCCCAGGCAACTTAATAACTTTTTTACGTACGCCAGATGATTTAGTAGAATGTCCTTGCTCTTTGCTTGAATCAGGCAGTCGTCCAGGTATGGATAAATTTGAATTCCTTTTTGCCTGCAAAATGCAATTACTGGTGCCAGGCACTTTGTGAAGACCCTGGGCGCAGTAGATAGGCCAAAGGGCAGTGCAGAGAATTGACAGTGCATTGAACCAGCTAGAAATCTGAGGTATCTTCTGCAGTTTTGTCTGACAGGGACATGCAGGTATGCCTCTTTGAGGTCCAAAGTCACGAGCCAAACTTTATTATCCAGCATGGGAAGAAGCTGCTGTAGTGTCAACATCTTGAATTTCGGAACATCCAGGTAAGTGTTTAGTGAAGAAAGGTCCAAAATGGGTCTCCAGGCTTTGTCCTTTCTGGGAACCAGAAAGAGTCTTGAGTAAAATCCTTGTTCTTGTTCCTGTGGTGGTACCTTCTGAATAGCTCTCATGTCCATCAGTGCTGTAATTTGTTTTTGAGCCTCTGCCCATTGATTTGGTGGCAGATTTGGCATTCCTTTTAGCCTTGGCAGAGTGTGAAAGTGGAACCTGTAACCTTGAGATACAATGTTGAGAACCCATTTGTCTTTGGTGATGCAATGCCAGTTGTGATAGAAAAGTGCCAGTTTTCCTCCTAAGGGGGCTGCCAAGAGAGAGCTGTTTGGCAGCTGCAGTGGAAAGTCATTGAGGCTGCTTTTTATAAGGTTGAGGCCTGTCTTCCCCTTCTTTCTGGCCTGGTGTACCCCATTGTCGAAGCCTGTAAGGGCCTTGTGTCTGACCTCTACCTCTTGAACGTCTGTATCTGCCCCTTTGAGGTCTATCTGTGACTGGAAAGGACCAATTCTTTGTTGGCCAATTTCTGCTAAAACGAGGAGGCTGAACCTGTAAGAAATCTTTCACCGTTTGCATAGATTTTGCCTTATCCTCCATCTTCTTTAATACCTCCTCTGCCTTAACTCCAACCAGCACATCCCGCTGCAAAGGTGCACCCAATAATTTGACCTTAACATGATCTGGTAACGTATGTTCTTTTAACCAAGCATGCCTTCTAATGACAGAGCCTGTAACTGCTGCTCTACAGGAGGCCTCTAAGGAATCAAACCCACATTGCAACCTATGTTTTCCCACTTGTTCAGCTGCATGCAATAAATCCTGCATTTCTTTAAGGTTAGGAGGATCTGAATCTGGAAGCATCTTTTGTTTCAACTGAGACATCAAAAATTGCTGATATTTTAGCATGTGAAACTGGCAATTCAAGGCTCTCCTTGCTAAAGTTGCAGACGTATATACCTTCTTTCCCCATCTGTCTAATGCTCTGGAATCTCTGTCAGAGGGAACTGGATTTTTTGCTGATGAGGCCTTAATCCCTTTGGGTCCCTGAGAAATAGTTTCAGGGTCAGCAACAGGGCTTTTGTACAGAAATTTGTGAGAGTCAGGGACTCTGTAATATCTATCAGGTTTAACTGGGGCTGGGGGTAAGGAGTCAGGGTTTAAACTGGATTCATTGTACACATCATCCACAATATCTAAAACTGGCGGGATAGCAAGGGGTCTGTGTTGAGGCAATAAAAGGAAGTCTCTGAGCCTTTTCTTTGATTCTGAGTAATCCTGCCCTTCCCAATGGAAATGTTCCCTCATGGTATGTAAGGTCTCCCCAAAGGAGTAATCCTCAGGCGGAGAGGCTGATGGAATTGATTCCTCAGCATCAGAATCCTCATAAAGGGGTAAAGAATATCCTAGGTCTGAGGAAGAGTCTGAGGAAATGGACACCTGGTCAGAAGATTCAAAGTCTGCATCCTGTCTGGGCCTTTTATCAGGAGGGGGATGGGACCCCCTGATCAGGGTGATTAGGTCCTCGGCCATTTTTAGCATTTGTTTCTTAGGCATGGAAGCCTGTCCTGGAGAGAGTTGTGACTGTTTCTTTGCTTTCAAGGGGGGCTTAGACTTAGCAGAGAGTTTAATAGTTAACTGGGTAGGTCTGAAAACACCCTCTGTAGCTGTGGATTGCTCAGCTACTTCAGTTCCCTCTGTAGGGTTAGGATCAGAAAGCTGAAAATCTAGTGCGTCCAAAGGCCCAGCCAGCTCCACGTGGGAGTCGGAGGCAGCCTGTGGTTCCGTGGAAGCGGTCATCAGGGGCTGCGTAGGCACCTTGCTGAAAATCGGAGAACCGGCGACCGGCCTAGAAGAGGCCTCGTCGTCAGTTTTGGGCCTCGGATGCCTGTCCTTGTCCTTGCGCTTTTTATGCATTGCGGTCGTCGGAATTTCTGACGGCATGGTGTAACTGAATTTTCTGCCAAAATAATGTCGGGCAAAATCAAACCGACGTTTAATAGTGCGCTTGTTAAACCTAGCACAAAACCGGCAACCAGTGACGTTGTGGTCAAGGCCTAGGCTTGGAATACAATAGGAGTTGAAATCCTTATGAGGTATTTGCTTCCCACAAGAAATACAGTTATTAACTTTTACTGACATCGGTCTGAGGCAAGAAAAAGTTTCCCCAACGGGGTACTTAGATTTTTTAGAAGACTTCGGTTCTGTATTCGGAATGAAAATCTCAGGAGTCGGCCGACCAGCACTTGCGAACTGCTTCTGCTTCGTGCACCGCACAGCAAGAAAGACTGAAGAAAATGGCATCAGCTGCATCTTATATACCCCTGTTGCACTTACGTCAGGGAGGAGGCGACAGTAACCGACGCCGGACCAAGACTTTGGAACTCTGGCCGACTGCGGGACCACCTGACGGCAGGATAACCCAAGTGTAATGACTGCAGCAGTGTAACACGATGAACATTACTTGAATGCTTTCAGTAAATACTCTCCAAGCCACTTTTGTTTATCAAATTGTCTTCTACTGACATGCAAACCAGACACAGAAAGTACAGTTTTGTACCTACCATAAATGTAGATGTTCGAGTGTTCACACTGCTGCAGTCATTACACTTGGGTTATCCTGCCATCAGGCGGTCCCACAGTCGGCCTGAGTTCCAAAGTCTTGGTCCAGCGTCGGTTGCTGTTGCTTTTTCCCTGACGTCAGTGCGCCAGAGGTATATAAGATGCACCTGACGCCATTTTCTTCAGTTTTTCCTGCCCCAGATGTCAGGTGCCCTCAAGTAGGAAGGCAATACATATTGCTAATCAAAAATATGCATATAAAATAACAACAATAGCTTCAGTTACCAGCAAATACACCCCAAAGGTTGTATAGGATAGAAAGGTATAGATAAGTCCAGCTAGTTCAGAGGGGATGGAGGGAGGGCAAAGTACAGTTTTGTACCTACCATAAATGTAGATGTTCGAGTGTTCACCATGCTGCAGTCATCACACTTGGGTTATCCTGCCGTCAGGCGGTCCCGCAGTCGGCCCGAATTCCAAAGTCTTGGTCCGGCGTCGGTTGCTGTCGCTTCTTCCCTGACATCAGTGCAGCAGGGGTATTTAAGAGGCATCCAATGCCATTTTCTTCAGTTTTTCTTGCCCCATATGTCAGGTGCCCCCAATAGGTAGGCAAAATATATATATATGGTTATATAAAAATCAAACAAAACCCTTAGGCACAAGCAAATACACCACAGAAGTAGTGTAGGAAGAAGTGGTAGAGATAAGTTCAGCTAGTTCAGAGGGGATGGAGGGAGGGTAACCTGGACTGCAGCAGGGTGAACACTCGAACATCTACATTTATGGTAGGTACAAAACTGTACTATGTTCATCGTGTTACCCTGCTGCAGTCATCACACTTGGGTTGAATCCCAGAGTAAGGACGGGAGGTGGAATCAAACAGGGTTAGAAGAAGCTAGTAGGCCCTGCAAAACTGCAGTGGCAAAACCAGCTCTAGTCTTAGAGTATAGAGGTAAATGATAGTGTTTGGTGAAGGTGTGCACTGAACTCCAAGTAGCAGCTTCCAGAATGTCCTTGGTTGGCACTCCCCTGAGAAAGGCTGCTGATGTAGCTGTAGCCCTGGTGGAGTGGGACCTAATGTTAGCAGGTACTGGTTTCCCATGATGTATGTAGCAGAAACATATGCAATGTCCTATCCATTTTGAAATGGTCCGTTTTGAGATAGCTTTTCGTTGTGATCCTGTAGCATAGGCTACAAAAAGCTGGTCAGTTTTTCTGAAAGCCTTAGTTTTATCCAAGTAGTAACGTAATTGCCTGTGAATGTCCAAAGAGTGCAGGAGTCTTTCTCCTTTGTTCTGGGAATTTGGGAAGAAGGTGGGCAGGTGAATGGTTTGGTTTAGGGCCACACTGGATACCACCTTTGGCATAAAGGAAGGATTAGTTCGTAGAGAGACTCTGTCTTGATGAAAAATGATGAAAGGTTCCACTGCCATTAGACTCTTCTAGCTGAGGTTATTGCTAGTAGTAGGGCAGTTTTCCATGAAAGAAATTTTAAATCAGCTGAAAAAGCTGGTTCAAAGGGCGGCAGTGTAAGCTTTTTCAGAACAAAGTTGAGATCCCAAGTAGGTGTTGGAACTCTCCTTGGTGGTCTTAAGTTTTTAGCCCCTCTGAGGAACTGTCTTAGGAGTGGATGTGAAAATAAAGGAGGATCCGTGCTGTAATGCACTGAAATTGCTGAGGCGTGGATCTTAATAGATGAAAAGGAAAGTCCTTTGTGTAACATCTCAGTCAAATATTGTAGAATCTGAGGGATGTAGGCCTTTAGTATGGTTCCAGGCGCAAAATCTTTTCCATTTGTCTGAATAGGTTTTCCTGGTGCTGGGCCTCCTGGCCTCCAGAATGACATCCATAACAGCTTTGGATAAAGGTGTTGGTTGGTTGTTTAGGTAATTTGCCATGCAGCCAGGTTTAAAGTCTTGAGCTGGCTGTGTAGAATCTGATGGTCTCGCTGGGTGAGCAGGTGAGGAATTTGTGGCAAAATCCATGGTGGGTCATGGGCCATATTCCTTAAAACTGGATACCAATGTTGGCGTGGCCAGTCTGGTGCAACAAGTATCATTTGTGGCCTCTCTAATCTGACTTTCAGCAGTACCTTTGCTAGAAGAGGCAGTGGAGGGAAGGCATAAACTGTTAATGTTTTCCAACTGAATGAGAGGGCGTCCACTTTCCAAGCTAGTGGATGGAAGGTCCTTGTGCAAAATTTTTGAAGTTGGTGGTTGTGGGGGCTTGCAAACAGATCTATGTCTGGGCGTCCCCATCTTTGAACTATCATTGCAAATACTTGTGGATCTAGTTTCCATTCGTGTGGATCCATGATGTTTCTGCTTAGGTCGTCTGCCAATGTGTTTTTCTTTCCTGGCAGGAATTGTGCTTTTAATTGAACCTGGTAAGAGAGTGCAGTGTTCCACAAGGTCATTGCTTGCCTGCATAGAGGGTAGGAATGTGTGCCCCCTTGCTTGTTTATGTAACACATAACTGTGGTATTGTCCATCTTTATTAGTTGTCCTGGGTGTAGAAGGTCCTTGAAAGCTGTTAGGGCATTCTGCACTGCTAGCATTTCTTTTTGATTGATATGCAGGTGTCTCTGATCTGTAGTCCATTTGCCCTGAATGCACTGCCCTGCCATGTGTGCTCCCCAGGCATAGTCCGATGCATCTCTTGTCATAGTTTGCCTGGCTGTGGGTAAGGTGAAAGGCTGACCCTTGTTGAGGTGACATGCCTGTGCCCACCATAAAAATTCCTGTTGAAGGCAGGGAATGAGTGGTATCATTGTCTCCAAGCTGTGGCTGTGCTGAGTCCATACACTTTTCAGGTACCATTGTAATTTCCTCATATGCAGTTTTGCAAATGGTATTACAAGAATGCAAGATGCCATGAATCCCAAGGCCTGCAGAATTTTTCTTGCAGGGAGTTGGGTCGTTGTTGCCATTATTTTCAAATATTGAAACAACTGTCGTTGCTTGTCTGGCGTGAGGAAAGCCATCTGGGCCATTGTATTCAAGCTGGCACCCAGGAATATTATGTTTTGTGAGGGTACTAGTTTTGATTTCTTTTCGTTTACTGTGTACCCTAGGCAACTTAGAAGGTGTTTGACAAATGCCAGATGCTTTAAAAGAATGTCCTTGCTTTCTGCTTGAATAAGGCAGTCATCCAGGTATGGGTATATTTGAATTACTCTTTGTCTGCAGTATGCAATTACTGGTGCCAGGCATTTTGTGACAACCCTGGGTGCAGTAGATAAGCCAAAGAGCAGTGCAGAGAATTGGTAATGTGTTGAACCTGCAATGAAGCGGAGGTATTTTCTGCAATTTTGTCTGATATGGATATGCAGGTATGCCTCCTTGAGGTCCAAAGTGACTAGCCAAGCATTCTTGCCCAGCATGGGAAGAAGCTGCTGTAGCATTAGCATCTTGAATTTTGGTACTTGCAGATAGGTGTTCAGAATTGAAAGATCCAGAATGGGTCTCCATGCTTTGTCCTTTCTTGGGACTAGGAAGAGTCTTGAGTAAAAACCTTGTCCTTGCTCCTGTGCAGGTACCTGTTGAATGGCTTTCATGTTCATGAGAGCTGTAATTTGTTTTTGTGCCTCTGCCCATTGATTTGGTGGCAGGTTTGGCATTCCTTTGATCCTTGGTAAGGTATGAAAGTGGAATCTGTATCCTTGGGAGACAATGTTTAGAACCCATTTGTCTTTTGTGATGATCTACCAGTTGTCTGCTAAAAATGCTAATTTTCCCCCCAAGGGAGTTGCCAGGAAAGATTTGCTTGGTAGTTTGAGGATAGAGTCATTGTGTTTGTCTTCTGCTAGCCTGGGGCCTGTCTTCTCCTCCTTTCTGGGTAGCAGAACCCCATTGGCGAGGTTTGTAAGGGCCCAGTGACTGGCATCTGCCCCTTGGGCATTTGTATTTGCCCCTCTGTGATCTGTCTGAAGCTGGAAAGGACCAGTTTTTTGTTGGCCAATTTCTGCTGAAACGAGGGGGTTGTACCTGCAAAAAATCCTTGACCGTTTACATAGACTTTACCTTATCCTCCATTTTCTTTACAACCTCTTCTGCTTTGACACCAAATAATACATCCTGCTGTAAAGGTGCATCCAATAATTTTGCTTTAACATGGTCAGGGAGGGTTTGTTCTTTTAACCAAGCATGTCTACGTATGACAGAGCCAGTAACAGCTGCTCTACAGGAAGCTTCCAATGAATCAAATCCGCATTGCAAGATATGTTTGCCCACCTGTTCAGCTGCATGCAAACGATCCTGCATTTCCTTGAATTCAGACTGTTCTGAATGTGTGCTCATTTTTTGTTTTAACTGAGACATCAGGAATTTTTGATATTTCAGCATGTGAAACTGGCAATTTAATGCTCTCATAGCCAGAGTTGCTGAGGTGTAAATTTTCTTTCCCCATCTATCTAAGGCTCTGGAATCCCTTTCAGAAGGCACAGGATTTTTAGCCATAGAAGCTTTTGCTCCCTTAGGACCCTGGGAAATTGTTTCTGGGTCAGCTACAGGGCTTTTATAAAGGAATTTGTGAGAGTCAGGTACCCTGTAGTACCTGTCTGGTTTGGCTGGAGCAGGAGGTAGAGAGTCTGGATTTAAACTAGACTCCAAGTAAACATCATCCACAATATCTAAAACAGAAGGGATAGCAAGAGGTCTGTGCTGGTGTAGTAAAAGGAACTCTCGGAGCCTTTTCTTAGAATCTGAGTAATCCTGGCCTTCCCAGTGGAAATGTTCCCTCATGGTATGCAAAGTTTCCCCAAAGGAGTAGTCTTCAGGGGGAGAAGCCGAGGGAATGGAATCTTCAGCCTCAGAATCCTCATAAGGTGGAAAAGTGTAATCCTGTTTCTCAGAAGAATCTGAGGAGAGAGAAACCTGGTCAGAGGATGCATAATCCTCCTCTTGTCTTGGTCTTTTATCAGGAGGGGGATGGGAACCCCTGATAAGGGTAATTAAATCTTCAGCCATCTTAAGCATCTGTTTCTTAGGCATGGGGCCTTGAACTGTAGCCTGAGGTACAGTTTTCTTTGGTTTTAAAGGAGTTTTAAGTTTAGCATAAGATTTAATGGTGAGTGTAGTCGGTCTAAATACACCTTCTGCAACCGAAGGTGTTTGCGTTGCACCGGTGTCTAGTTCTGCTCCGGTGTCAGTAGAAGGCTGCGTAGGCCTAGTGGAATCCGCTTGGGAATCCGCAGCTGTCTGAGGTTCCAGTTCTGCGGTCGTCAGGGGCTGCGTAGGTGCCTCACTGAAAACCAGAGAACTGGCGACAGGCCCAATTGAGGCCTCGGTGTCTGGCTTATTCCTAGGCTGCCTGTCCTTATCCTTGCATTTTTTATGAGTGGTGGTCGTCGGCTGCTCCGATGGCATGATATAATTAAATTTCCTACCAAAGTAATGCTGTGCGAAGTCAAAACGGCGTTTGATAGTTCGTTTATTAAACCTAACGCAAAACCGACAAGCTGTGACGTTGTGGTCTGGGCCTAGGCAAGGAATACAATAGGAATGGAAGTCCTTATGAGGTATTTGCTTCCCACAAGAAATGCAATTGTTAACTTTTTCTGACATCGGACTGAGGCAAGAAAATGTTCCCCAACGGGGTACTTTGCTTTAATGAAGACTTCGGACTGAAATTCAAATCGAAAATCTCAGGTGTCGGCCAACCGGCACTTGCGAACTGCATCTGCTTCGGGCACCGCATGGCAAAAAAGACTGAAGAAAATGGCGTCTGATGCCTCTTAAATACCCCTGCCGCACTGACATCAGGAAAGAAGCGACAGCAACCGACACAGGACCAAGACTTTGGAATTCGGGCCGACTGCGGGACCGCCTGACGGCAGGATAACCCAAGTGTGAGCAGTGTGAACAAACATCTACATTTATGGTAGGTACAAAACTGTACTATGTTCATCGTGTTACACTGCTGCAGTCATTACACTTGGGTAGAATCCCAAAGCTGAGGTTGGGTGGCTGGTCTATAAACAGTTAGGCTTGGCTATGAGGCCCTGCAGAACTGCAGTGGCAAAGCCTGCTCTGGATTTAGAGTAAAGAGGCAGGTGGTAATGTTTGGTAAAGGTGTGCACTGAACTCCAAGTTGCAGCCTCCAAAATTTCCTTGGTAGGTACTCCTCTGAGAAAGGCTGTTGAAGTGGCTGTTGCCCTGGTGGAATGTGGCCTAATGTTATTTGGGACTGATTTTCCATGTTGTGTGTAGCAGTACCAAATACAGTGTCCTATCCATTTGGATATAGTCTGCTTTGAGATAGCCTTGCCCTGTGATCCTGCAGCATATGCTACAAAGAGTTGCTCAGTTTTCCTGAAAGCCTTTGTTTTGTCCAAGTGGAAGCGTAGCTGCCTGTGTATGTCCAAAGAACGCAGAAGTTTCTCCCCTTTATTCTGGGAGTTTGGATAAAAAGTTGGCAAATGGATGGTTTGGTTAAGAGCCACACTAGATACCACCTTTGGCATAAAGGTAGGGGTTGTCCTTAAAGATACCCTGTCCTGATGAAAAATTATAAAAAGTTCCACTGCCATTAATGCCTGTAGCTCTGAGACTCTTTGTGCTGAAGTTACTGCCAGGAGCAGAGCTGTTTTCCATGATAAAAATTTTAGATCAGCTGTATTGGCTGGCTCGAAAGGTGGTAGGGTCAGTTTTTCCAAAATGAAGTTGAGGTCCCAAGTTGGTGTTGGTGCTCTTCGGGGCGGTCTTATGTTTTTAGCCCCTTTGATGTACTGCTTTAACAAGGGATGAGAGAATAAAGGAGGATCCATGTTGTAATGTGCTGAAATGGCAGAGGCGTGGATCTTAATTGATGAGAAGGATAGGCCTCTGTCCAGCATCTCAGTTAGGTATTGTAAAATCTGAGGAATGTTTGGAACAAGAGGGTCAAGATTTTGAGCCTGGTTCCAGGCGCAGAATCTCTTCCATTTTTCTGAGTAAGCTTTCCTGGTGCTAGGCCTCCTGGCCTCCAAAATGACATCCATAACAGCTTTAGAGAGAGGTGTTGCCTGTTTGACTAATGTATCTGCCATGCAGCCAGGTTTAGTGTTTTGAGATGACTGTGCAGGATCTGATTGTTTTGTTGAGTCAGAAGGGGTTGAATTTGAGGCAAAATCCATGGTGGGCCTTGAGCCAAGTTCCTTAAGATAGGGTACCAGTGCTGACGTGGCCAGTCTGGAGCAATCAGGATCATCTGTGGTTTTTCTTGTCTGGCTTTTAGGAGTACTTTTGAAAGGAGAGGCAGTGGCAGGATGGCATAAACTTTTAGGTTTTTCCAGCTGAACAGAAGAGCATCCACTTTCCATGCTTGTTTGTGAAAAGTCCTTGTGCAGAATTTTTGTAGATGGCAATTCAGTGGGGAGGCAAAAAGATCTATGTCTGGGCATCCCCATTTTTGCATTACCATGCTAAAGATTTGTGGATTCAATTTCCATTCGTGAGGGTCCATGATATTTCTGCTTAGATCATCTGCCAGAGTATTTTTCTTTCCTTGCAGGAATTGTGCTTGCAGGTGAACTTGATACATTAGAGCTGTGTTCCACAAGGTCATGGCTTGCCTGCATAGGGGATAAGAATGAGTGCCCCCTTGCTTGTTTATGTACCACATTACTATGGTGTTGTCTGTCTTGAGTAATAATTGTCCTGAATGTAGAAGGTCCTTGAAAGCTGTTAGGGCATTTTGAACAGCCAGCATCTCTTTTAGACTGATGTGAAGATGCATCTGGTCTGTGGTCCACTTGCCCTGAATGCATTTTCCTGCCATGTGTGCTCCCCAGGCATAATCCGAAGCATCTGTTGTTAGAGTTTGCTTGGCTGTGGGTTGGGTAAAAGGCTGACCCTTGTTTAGGTGACATGCCTGTGCCCACCATCGAAACTTCTGTTGTAGGCAGGGAATCATTGGTATTACTGCTTCTAAACTGTGAGAGTGTTGAGTCCAAACACTTTTCAGGTACCATTGTAATTTCCTCATATGCAGTCTGGCATATGGTATTAGTAGTATGCAGGATGCCATGAATCCCAGGCCTGCAGAATTTTTCTTGCAGGGAGATGGGACTTTCTTGCCAGTAATTGAAAATATTGAGTTAGTTGAACTTGTTTGTCTGACGTGAGGTAAGCCATCTGGGCCGTTGTATTTAAGCTGGCACCCAGGAATATAATCTGTTGAGAGGGCACTAGTTTTGACTTCTTTTCAATTACTGTGTACCCCAGAGAAATTAGCAACCTTTTTACAAACGCCAGATCTTGTAGAAGAATGTCCTTTGTCTCTGCTTGAATGAGGCAGTCGTCCAGGTATGGATATATTTGAATTCCTTTTTGTCTGCAAAATGCAATTACTGGTGCCAGGCACTTTGTGAAAACCCTGGGAGCAGTAGATAAGCCAAAGGGCAGTGCAGAGAATTGGTAGTGCATTGTACCAGCTTTGAATCTGAGGTATCTTCTGCAATTTTGTCTGATAGGGACATGGAGGTATGCCTCTTTGAGGTCCAGAGTAACAAGCCAAGCCTTCTTGCCCAGCATGGGTAGAAGCTGCTGTAATGTCAACATTTTGAATTTTGGAATATCCAGGTAAGTATTCAGAATTGAAAGGTCTAGTATGGGCCTCCAGGCCTTGTCCTTTCTGGGGACCAGGAAGAGTCTTGAGTAAAATCCTTGTCCTTGTTCCTGTTGTGGTACTTTTTGAATAGCTCTCATGTCCATGAGGGCTGAAATTTGTTTTTGTGCCTCTGCCCATTGATTTTGTGGCAGGTATGGCATTCCTTTTAGCCTTGGTAAAGTATGAAAGTGGAATCTGTAACCTTGAGACACAATATTCAGGACCCATTTGTCTTGGGTGATTGTTTGCTAGTTTTGAGAAAAAAGTGCTAGTTTTCCCCCTAAGGGGGCTTCCAAAAGGGACGTGCTTGGCGTATGAAGGGGAAAGTCATTGTGACTGTTTCCTGTAAGGTTGAGACTTGTCCTCACCACCTTTTGGGGTTGAGGTGCCCCACTGTCGCTGTCTGTTTGAGCCTTGGGGTTGAGATCTGCCCCTTGGGCGTCTGTATCTGCCTCTCTGTGGCCTGTCTGACACTGGAAAGGACCAATTCTTTGTTGTCCAATTTCTGCTAAACCGAGGTGGCTGTACCTGTAAGAAATCCTTGACTGTTTGCATAGATTTAGCTTTATCCTCCATTTTCTTTAACACCTCTTCTGCCTTAACACCAAACAAAGTATCATGCTGTAAAGGAGCATCCAATAATTTTGCCTTAACATGATCAGGTAAACTTTGTTCTTTTAACTAAGCATGTCTTCGAATCACTGAACCTATAACTGCGGCTCTACAAGAGGCCTCTAAAGAATCAAACCCACATTGCAGAGTATGTTTTCCCACCTGTTCAACTGCATGCACTAAATCCTGCATTTCTTTACAATCAGGAGCTTCTGAGCTTGCAAGCATTTTCTGTTTTAACTGAGCCATTAAATATTGTTGGTACTTAAGCATGTGAAATTGGCAATTTAAAGCTTGTACTGCTAAAGTTGCAGAAGTGTATACTTTCTTCCCCCATCTATCCAAAGCTCTGGAATCTCTGTCAGAGGGTACTGGATTTTTTGCAATGGAAGCCTTAACCCCTTTTGGACCCTGGGAAATAAGTTTCTGGATCAGCAGAAGGGTTTTTGTGAAGAAACTTGAGAGAGTCAGGGACTCTGTAATACCTATCTGGCTTGGCTGGAGCAGGGGGCAAAGAGTCAGGAGATAAACTAGATTCAGAGAACACATCATCCACAATATCTAGCACAGGTGGAATAGCCAGGGGCCTGTGCTGAGGCAATAAGAGGAAATCCCTGGGCCTTTTCTTGGATTCTGAGTAATCCTGACTTTCCCAATGGAAATGCTCCCTCATGGTATGTAAAGTTTCCCCAAAAGAATAATCCTCAGGAGGAGAGGCTGAAGGGATAGATTCTTCAGCATCAGAGTCCTCATAGGGGGGTAGAGAGTATCGCTGGTCTGAAGAGGAATTAGTGGAAATGGAAACCTGATCAGAGGAGTCATAGTCTGTATCCTGCCTAGGCCTTTTCTCAGGAGGGGGATGGGAACCCCTGATTAGAGCAATGAGGTCTTCGGCCATTCTGAGCATCTGTTTCTTAGGCATGGAGGACTGTCCAGGAGAATGCTGTACTTGTTTCTTTGACTTTAATGGTAACTTTGTCTTGGCTGTTGTCTTAATGGTAAGTTGTGAAGGTCTGAAAACACCACCAGAAGCCGATGCCTGCTCAGTGGCTCCGGACCCATCTGAGGGATTAGTTTCCGTAGGCCCAATACCTTGAGTTTCCAGAGGCCTAGATGTCTCCACGTGGGAGTCGGAAGCAGCCTGTGGCTCTGAGGTAGCAGGTGTCAGGGGCTGCGAAAGCGCCTCACTGAGAACCGGCGAACTGGCGACTGGCCTAGAAGAGGTTTCTTCGTCGGTTGTGGACCTCGGATGCCTGTCTTTATCCTTGTCTTTGTGTTTTTTCGGTTTTGAGGTCGTCAGCTGATCAGACGGCATCGTATAATTGAACCTTCGGCCAAAGTAGTGCAAAGCAAAATCAAAACGTCTTTTTATAGTGCGTTTGTTAAATCTAGCACAAAACCGATAACTAGTGACGTCGTGATCAGGGCCTAGGCATGGAATACAGTAAGAGTCGAAGTCCTTATGAGGTATTTGCTTCCCACAAGAAATACAATTATTAACTTTTTCTGACATCGGTCTGAGGCAAGAAAAAAGTTTCCCCAATGGGGTACTTAGCTTTATTGAAGACTTCGGATCTGAAATTCAACTTTGAAAATCTCAGGAGTCGGCCGACCGGCACTTGCGAACTGCTTCTGCTTCGGGCACCGCGAGGCAAGAAAGACTGGAGAAAATGGTGTCGGGTGCATCTTATATACCCCTGGCGCACTGACGTCAGGGAAGAAGTGACAGCAACCGACGCCGGACCAAGACTTTGGAACTCAGACCGACTGCGGGACCGCCTGACGGCAGGATAACCCAAGTGTAATGACTGCAGCAGTGTAACACGATGAACATCTGCTAAGAATACCCTGTTTACCAGAAAAAAACCTTATAATATTCAATATTCTTTTTAATTTACATGCTTTGTAATAAACTTGTTACTGGATAATACCCAGGTTCTTAACCCAGTCGTTTCACTATGCAAGCATGGGAAAAAGCACACTGATTTTTCTTTTGTCATACTCGCTTAACCAGGCCTTCCCTCTCTCCTCCTTTCTCCTTCTTCCTTTTTTTTTTTTTTACACTGCACTGGCTACATTTCTTAAAACTGAGCAAAGAAAAAGAGAGAATAAGAGAGAAAAAGAAAAAAAACACCTGTTTATATTAGTATCCCCATTGCATTTAAAAAAAAAAACTAAGAAAATTTTACTTCAAGTCTAATTGGTTTTGTCTTATCTTTAAGCTCTCCCACCTGAAAAAATGTTGATTGCTTTCAGAGAACATTTTGTCCTAGCCAGTTTCTCTTTTCTTTTCCCCTCAGCCAATCCCCTTCCACCAGACTGTCTCCAGTTTCTCTTTAACAGATTGTCTCCATGGAGGCATCAGAACCAGACAACCAGAGTCTCTTTATCAGAATGTTTCCATGGAAACATGAAGACCAGCTGCAGAACTGCTGCTAAGTATACATGCATTTGCTAGGAAAAAAAACTCATAATATTCAACATTTTTTTCATTAACTTGCTCTCTCTCAAAACTAATCAGTCTAAGCTCCTTAATTCAGTCATTTCTCCATGCAAGAATGAGAAAAAGTATATTAACTTTAACTTTGTCATGCCTTTTTAACCAGGCTCTTTTTTTTCATTGCATTGCCTATATTTTTCAAAACTATACAAGAAGAAAGAGAGAAGAGGGGAGGAAAAAAAAGCAACAGCACCTGTTTACAATCTGCATTACACTTAAAAATAGCATGCAAAGAAAACTATACACCACAAATACAGCACTATTAAGAAAAGAAAATATTTACTTACCGTTAGCTTTCTCCCCTCCCCCCCCAAAGCATTTTTTCCAAACATTATTGACACAAAGTAGGGCATATGCATTAGAGTCCCCCACAAGTCCAACAAATTTTGAAAAAGTCCAATATTTCCACATTTTTTGTTCTGTCATATTTCACAAATATAATTACTGCATTGTAATCCCACAGTAAGTTACTGGTTTTATTACTGTTCTCCATCACACAAATTCTGTCTGCTTCATTTCCAATGTACTCTTGATTCTTCTAGTCAACTATCGTGCTCCCTTTCTTCTCTCCAACATTTTCCATTGAAATACTGGAAGAGGTTTCACAGGTATAGTCTCTCTGTGGTCTTTGTTACCAGAAGAATAAGAAGCAGAATCTCCTTCTGTTTCACAGCTCCCTTTTTGTTGGACAAACTTTTGTATTTCCTCCTTAACATGCACTTCATCAAAAAATGATTTTGTCCCTCCAGGGAAGAATACATTAAAGACAGCTGGATACAGCAGTTTGAATCTCACACCTGCATCTCAACATGCCCTGGATAGTGGAATGGATTTAGTCCTCTTCTGCCTGGTGTACAATGAGTAATCATTCTCCACAAACACTCTGCTGTCTCCCACTTTTAGTATTTTGTCCTTCTGCCACAGTTTTGTCAGAATCAACTCCTTCTGCTGGTAGGATTGCATATTTACTATTAAAGTTAAGGTTGCTTTCTTAAAGCTAGGCTTGGAGCATACACACGATGTGCCCTTTCAACTAACAACTCCTGCTGTGGAATACCAGTCCAGTTGCTTATTTGTGCTTTCATAAAATTAATGCAGTCTGTTCCTTCCAGCTTCAGTGGTATAGCTGAAAATCTCAGGTTTTCCCTAAGTGCTCTATCCTCTAATTCTATTTTTTTAAACATCTGCTCCTTAGTAGTTTCATATTCAGCCAACCTTTCCTTCAGTTCACCCTCTGATTTTTGCAGCTTTATTATCTCATCTGAATATCTGTTTAAAGCTTCTTTCATTTTTTCCAGCCTTTTGTTGTTTGTGTTGATATACTCCATCACCGTTTTATTTTAACCAGGTCTGTATGCAGTTGTCTTACATCTTCCTGTAGATTACTGGAAGTCACATCTGAGGTTTGCATTGCTTTTTGATGAACAACTGCAGAACTTTCCCCAGTCAGTATTTCTTCCTCATTTTTTGTAGCTGATTTTTTTTCCCAAGTCTTCTCTATTTCTTTATTCCTAGCATCCAGGCAGTGCACTTACTAGCCGCTTACTGAAATTTACCCATAAAAACAAGTTTACTGGCCTTCTTTGATGAGTTTCTGTTTTCACACTGGGAGAGCTAGAAACACGCTGTTACTCTATGTGCAGCCATCTTGTAAGTCCGTTTATCTACCCCTATGGTAGCTGCTGTGGCTCTACTGGAATGTGTCCTTCATATCTTGACCCAGATTCCTCAAGAAAGGAGCAAGAAAACAATACTGTGTGAATGCTACTATGATAAAGTTTGCTTATTGACAGTATTGCCCTCCCTGCACTTTTACAAAGGAGACAAACTTTTGATTGGAAATGTTGATTCCCTTAGTTTTAGCTAGATAAAAACCTCAGTTGTATACATACATTCAAAGATACAAGATTATTTCTCTCCCTTATTCTGTATGTTTGGGGAAACATTGGGAGGTGAACAGCCTGATTCAGGGAAAGCTCCGTCACCTCTTTGGGAATTAAAATAGGGTTGGTACACAGGGTGACTCTGTCCTTGTGAAAAATCAGAAAGGGCTCTATACACATTACTGCTTGCCACTCGGATGTTATTTTGACAGATATTACAGCCAACAGAACTTTCCAAGAGAGGTAGGAGAGTGGCATGGAAATAACAGGTTCAAAGGGAACCTTTATTAGTTTCTCTTATGCACAATGCAGGCCCATGGTGTAATAATTCCACTTTGGGTGGTCTGAAATGAAGTGTTCCTTTTAGGAGCTGCTTGACTAGCAACAGAGGCAGGCCTTGATAGCTGAAACATGTAACTTCAAAAAGGCATACAAAAGCCCTGACCTGTAAAGATCTGTCAGACAGCTGAAAACTACAAACTTTCCAGCTGTAAAAGGGTCCTGGCCTCTAGTAAATAAAGCACTAGAGGGTGAATATTGCCAACTTGCTGAATACGATTTTATTGTGTCTTGACTTAGTAGCCTCCCTCATTACATGCCACATATTTTCTGAAAATATGTCTTAAATCATCCATGCTGCCAGTCTTAGAGTTCTGATATAAAGGTGTAGTAATAAACCTTTATGTCAAGAGGTCCATTTATTAAAGTAGCTGTGTGTTTTTCTCTTGCTATCATAAGTGGGAAAGTACAGTTTTGTACCTACCATAAATGTAGATGTTCGAGTGTCTTCACTGCTGCAGTCATTACATTTGGGTTATCCTGCTGTCAGGCGGTCCAGCAGTCGGCCATAGTTCCAAAGTCTTGGTCCGGCGTCAGTTGCTGTCACTTCTTCCATGACGTCAGTGCGCCAGGGGTATATAAGATGCAGCCGACTCCATTTTCTTCAGTTATTCTTGCCCCAGATGTCAGGTGCCCCCAAATAGGTAGGCAATACATATTGCTAATAAAGCATACATGAAAAATAAAACCAAAAGGTTCAGCTACCAGCAAATACACCATATAGGTAGTATAGGGTAGAAAAGTGTAGATAAGTCCTAGCTAAGAAAGAGGGGATGGAGGGAGGGTAACCTGGACGGCAGCAGTGAAGACACTCGAACATCTACATTTATAGTAGATACAAAACTGTACTATGTTCGTGTTTCACTGCTGCAGTCATTACACTTGGGTTGAATCCCAAAGCTGAGTCAGGGTGGCTGGGTCTAGAGAGGATTTGGTGTGGCTATGAGGTCCTGCAGCACTGCAGTGGCAAAGCCTGCTCTGGATCTGGAGTAAAGAGGCAAGTGGTAATGCTTATTAAAGGTGTGCACTGAACTCCAAGTTGCAGCTTCCAAAATGTCCTTGGTAGGTACTCCTCTAAGATAGGCAGTAGAAGTTGCAGTTGCCCTGGTAGAATGTGGTCTAATGTTAGATGGTACAGGCTTCCCATGCTGTGTGTAGCAGAACCGGATACAGTGTCCTATCCATTTTGAAATGGTCTGCTTTGAAATAGCCTTTCCTTGTGATCTTGCAGCATAGGATACAAACAGTTGCTCAGTTTTCCTGAGAGCTTTTGTTTTGTCCAAGTAGAAGCGTAATTGTCTGTGTATGTCCAAGGAATGTAGAATTCTCTCCCCTTTATTCTGGGGATTTGGATAAAATGCTGGCAAGTGAATAGTTTGGTTAAGAGCCACACTGGATATCACCTTAGGCATAAATGAAGGGTTTGTTCTTAAGGAAACCCTGTCTTGGTGAAAAATGATGAAGGGCTCCACTGCCATTAGTGCCTGTAGTTCTGAGACTCTTCATGCTGAGGTTATTGCCACTAGCAGAGCAGTTTTCCATGATATATATTTTATTTCTGCTGTATTGGCTGGCTCAAAAGGAGGTAAAGTTAGTTTTTCCAAGACAAAGTTGAGGTCCCAAGTAGGTGCTGGTGCTCATTGGGGCGGTCTTATGTTTTTAGCCCCTCTGAGGTACTGCTTTAGCAACGGATGAGAGAAAATAGGAGGATCTGTGTTGTAATGAGCCGAGATGGCAGAAGCGCGGATCTTAATGGATGAGAAGGATAGCCCTTTGTCCAGCATCTCAGTTAAATATTGTAGTATCTGAGGAATGTTAGGGACAAGAGGGTCAAACTTTGAGCCTGGTTCCAGGCACAGAATCTCTTCCACTTTTCTGAATAAGATTTCCTGGTGCTAGGCCTCCTGGCCTCCAAAATGACATCCATAACAGATTTAGAGGGAGGTGTTGCCTGTTTGGCTAATGAATCTGCCATGCAGCCAGGGATAAGGTTTTGATCTGACTGTGCAGGATCTGATTGTTTTGTTGAGTCAGAAGGTGTGGAATTTGAGGCAAAATCCAAGGTGGGCCTTGAGCTAAGTTCTTTAAGATTGGGTACCAATGTTGGCGTGGCCAGTCTGGAGCAATCAGTATCATCTGAGGTTTTTCTAGTCTGGCTTTTAGGAGAACCTTCGAAAGGAGAGGCAGAGGAGGGAAGGCATAAACGTGCAGGCCTTTCCAGCTAACGAAAGAGCATCCACTTTCTATGCTTGTGTGTAATAAGTCCTTCTGCAGAATTTTTGTAGTTGGCAGTTCAGTGGGGAGGCAAAGAGATCTATGTCCGGGCACCCCCATGCTTGCATTATCATGCTGAAAACTTGTGGATTTAATTTCCACTCATGAGGATCCATGATGTTTCTGCTTAGTTCGTCTGCCAGAGTATTTTTCTTTCCTGGCAGGAATTGTGCTTGCAGATGAACTTGATAAGTTAGAGCTGTATTCCACAAGGTCATGGCTTGTCTGCATAGGGGGTAAGAATGAGTGTCCCCTTGCTTGTTTATGTACCACATTACTGTGGTGTTGTCTGTCTTTAAAAGTAATTGTCCTTGATGCAGAAGGTCCTTGAAAGCTGTTAGGGCATTTTGTACAGCCAACATCTCTTTTTGATTGATGTGTAGATGTAGTTGGTCTGTGGTCTATTTGCCCTGAATACATTTTCCTGCCATGTGTGCTCCCCAGGCGTAATCCGAAGCATCTGTTGTTAAAGTCTTCCTGGCTGTGGGAAGAGTGAAAGGCTGACCCTTGTTGAGGTGACATGCCTGTGCCCACCATCGAAACTCCTGTTGCAGGCAGGGAATTAGTGGTATTTCCGTTTCCAAGCTGTGTGAGTGTTGAGTCCAAACACTTTTTAGGTACCACTGTAATTTCCTCATATGCAGTCTGGCATATGGAATTAGAAGTATGCAGGATGCCATGAATCCCAAGGCCTGCAGAATTTTTCTTGCAGGGAGTTGGGACTTTGTTGCCATCAATTGAAAATACTGAGTCAGTTGTCCTTGTTTGTCTGGCGTGAGATAAGCCATCTGGGCCGTTGTATTTAAGCTGGCACTCAGGAATATTATCTCTTATGAGGGCACTAGTTTTGATTTCTTTTCGTTTACTGTGTACCCTAGGCAACTTAACTTTTTTACAAACGCCGGATGCTTTAGAAGAATGTCCTTGCTCTCAGCTTGAATCAGGCAGTCGTCCAGGTATGGATATATTTGAATTCCTTTTTGTCTGCAAAATGCAATTACTGGTGCCAGGCACTTTGTGAAGACACTGGGCGCAATAGATAAGCCAAAGGGCAGTGCAGAGAATTGGTACTGCATTGAACCAGCTATGAATCTGAGGTATCTTCTGCAATTTTGTCTGCTAGGGACATGCTGGTATGGCTCTTTGAGGTCCAAAGTAACAAGCCAAGCTTTCTTGCCCAACATGGGAACGAGCTGATGTAGTGTCAACATTTTGAACTTCGGAACATCCAGGTAAGTATTTAGAGTGGAAAGGTCTAGAATGGGTCTCCAGGCTTTGTCCTTTCTGGGTACCAGGAAGAGTCTTGAGTAAAAACCCTGTCCTTGTTCCTGCAGAGGTACTTTTTGAATAGCTCTCATGTCCAGGAGGGTTGTAATTTGTTTTTGTGCCTCTGCCCATTGATTTTGTGGCAGGTCTGGCATTCTTTTTAACCTTGGTAAAGTGTGAAAGTGGAACCTGTAACCCTGAGGCACAATATTCAGCACCCATTTGTCCTGGGTGATTGTTTGCCAGTTTTGTGAAAACAGTGCTATTTTCCCCCCTAAGGGATCTTCCAACAGGGTAGAGTTTGGCATTGGAAGGGGAAAGTCATTGAGATTGTTTCCTGTAAGGTTGTGACTTGTCCTCACCTCCTTTGGGTGTTGAAGCGTCCCACTGTCATGACCTGTAAGATCCTTGGGGCTGAGATCTGCCTCTTGGGCATCTGTATCTGCCTCTTTGTGGCCTGCCTGACACTGGAAAGGACCAATTTTTAGTAGGCCAATTTCTGCTAAATCTTGGTAGCTGTACCTGTAAGAAATCCTTCACTGTTTGCATAGATTTTGCCTTATCCTCCATTTTCTTTAAAACCTCCTCAGCTTTAACACCAAATAAAATATCTTGCTGTAAAGGAGCATCTAATACTTTAGCCTTGACATGATCTGGTAAGGTTTGTTCCTTTAACCAAGCATGCCTTCGAATCACAGATCCTGTAACTGCTGCTCTACAAAAAGCTTCTAATGAATCAAAACCACATTGCAAAGTATGATTTCCCACTTGTTCAGCTGCATGCAATAAATCCTGCATTTCCTTAAAATCAGGTTGTTCTGCACTTGTACTCATTTTCTGTTGTAAATGAGACAGTAAATATTGTTGATATTTATGCATGTGAAACTGGCAGTTTAAAGCCCTCACTGCTAAAGTTGCAGAGGTGTAAACCTTTTTTCCCCCATCTGTCTAATGCTCTGGAATCCCTGTCCGAGGGAACTGGATTTTTGGCTGTGGAGGCCTTTACCCCTTTAGGACCTTGGGAAATAGTTTCTGGGTCAGCAGCAGGGTTTTCGTAAAGAAATTTGTGTGAGTCAGGGACTCTGTAGTACCTGTCTGGCTTGACTGGAGCAGGGGGTAAAGAATCTGGATTTAAACTGGATTCAGTGAACACATCGTCCACAACATCCAACACTGGCGGAATAGCAAGGGGCCTGTGTTGAGGTAATAAAAGAAAATCTCTGAGCCTTTTCTTGGACTCTGAGTAAACCTGGCCCTCCCAATGGAAATGCTCCCTCATGGTGTGCAAAGTTTCCCCAAAAGAGTAATCCTCAGGAGGAGAGGCTGAAGGAATAGATTCTTCAGCATCAGAGTCCTCATAGGGGGGTAAGGAATATCCCTGGTCTGAAGAGGAGTTAGAATATACAGAAATCTGGTCAGATGAATCATAGTCTGTATCCTGCCTAGGCCTTTTATCAGGAGGGCGATGGGTACCCCTGATCAGAGTAATTAAGTCTTCGGCCATTTTGAGCATCTGCTTTTTAGGCATGGAGGCCTGTCCAGGTGAATGCTGTACTTGCTTCTTTGTCTTTAAAGTTGCTTTAAACTTGGCTGTGGATGCAATGGTAATTTGAGTAGGTTTGAAAACACCCACAGAAGTTGAAGCCTGCTCAGTGGCTCCGGACCCATCTGAAGGGTTAGTCTCCGTAGGCCCAACACCTTGAGTATCCAGAGGCCTAGGCAACTCCAGGTGGGAGTCGGTTGCGGCCTGTGCCTCTGAGATAGCGGGTGTCAGGGGCTGCGAAAGCATTTCACTGAGAACCGCCGAACCGGCGACTGGCCTAGAGGAGGCTTCGTCGTCAGTTTTGGGCCTCGGATGCCTGTCCTTATCCTTATCTTTGCATTTCTTTGTGAATTCCGGTCGTCGGTTGTTCCGACAGCATGGTATAATTAAACCTTCGGCCAAAATAATGGTGTGCAAAATCAAACTGACGTTTAATAGTGCGTTTGTTAAATCTAGCACAAAACCGACAACTAGGGACGTTGTGATCTGGGCCTAGGCATGGAATACAGTAAGAATGAAAATCCTTACGAGGTATTTGCTTCCCACAAGAAATACAGTTATTAACTTTTACTGACATCGGTCTGAGGCAAGAAAAAGTTTCCCCAACAGGGTACTTAGCTTTACTGAAGACTTCGGATCTGAAATCAAATTTGAAATCTCAGGAGTCGGCCGACCGGCACTTGCGAACTGCTTTTGCTTCGGGCACCGCACGACAAGAAAGACTGAAGAAAATGGCGTCAGCTGCATCTTATATACCCCTGGCGCACTGACGTCAGGGAAGAAGCAACAGCAACCGACGCCAGACCAAGACTTTGGAACTCTGGCCGACTGCGGGACCGCCTGACGGCAGGATAACCCAAGTGTAATGATTGCAGCGGTGAAACATGATGAACATCCACTGTTGCTTGGGCTAAAAGACAATATTAACAGTATTTTTAGCCCCTCATTCTTTATCTTTATCTTTAGAAATATCCCAAGGATTTGGGGTTCTGGAGAGAAAGCATAAAGAAATATATTTGTTCAAGGAAAAGAGACATCTGTTTTCTAGACTCCTGAAATTGCTGTCCTACATCAGAATGTCCTGAGGTGCCCACTGTTTGGGGAAGCAAAAAAGTCTGCTTGTGGCACACCCCAACTGTGGGACCCAAGAACTCATCTGTGTTGAGCATCCATTTACGGGAGTCTGTCCGTGACCTGCTCAGCTTGTCTGCCAAATCATTCTCCTGTGACAGAATGTAAGATGCCATTAGGATCAGTCCTGAAACCTGGGCCACTTTCCAAACTTGCATTGCCAGTCTGCAAATTATGTAAGCAGTAGTGCCTCACAACTTGTTGATGTACCGCACTGCTATTGTGCTATCTGTGAGGATGTGCATGGTTTCCCTTATCCACATCTGTTTGAATGCCTTTAGTGTTTTAACTACAGCCATGATCGTTTTTATATTAATGCAATTTTTTCTCATACTGTTGTACTATGCCACCTAGATCCTCAAATCCCACTCTATTAGCCTCCCAACCTATGTTCAAAGAGCCTGTGGTGAGGGCCTGGCTCCCCTGAACGAGCTTGAAATGTGCCCCCCTGATTGAGTTAAACCTAACTTTAACACTGTGAGATCTCCTTTCTGATACAGGACAAGACAAGGAATATGACCTCCAGGAGATGGGAGTATTGACACCATTTCTTTTTGAGGTACCACTGCAGTTTCCTCATATGGCTTCTCAGACACAGGTACCATCAAAATTCGAAGTACCATATAGCTCAGAATTCTGAGGAGTTCCTTCACTATGACAGAATCCTTCTCTAACATATTCAAGAGGAATTGGGGGAAAAAAAGAGGACCTTATCTATGGATAGGAAGGCCTTCTACTGTTCTGTGTCCAACAACTTTCCCGGGATAACTACTTTCCATGCATGGATCAGGTGAGACTTAGGGAAGTTGAGAGAGACCCCTGCTTCTTGAAACATGCTAAGGTGTATTTTAGGATCTTCAGGCTCTATTCAACTAAGACTGCCTGAATCAGGCAGTTGTCCAGGTGAGGGTAGATGTGTGTGCCACTGATTCCTGTAAAGGCAGTTAATGGAGCCAGGTATTTTGTGAACACCCTGGGTGCAGTAGACAATCCAAAAGGGAAGGAGGACAGCTGATATTTGGTTACCCCTGTTTTGAACTTTAGAAACCTTTGCACCTTTGGTATGGAGATGTAGTGATAGGCATCCTTTAGATTCAAGAAGGGCTAAGAAGAGGCAGAAGGCCTTATCGGATGAGCATTTCAATTTTGGAAAGAATAGTTGTGTAAAATCTTGCCATAACCATATGTCCTTCTCTTCTATATACTGCAGTATTCATCACATATGGGAGCTTGCCTCCGGTGAACTCGTACATCTGGCCAGTATACAAAAGTCTACATGCTACTGCTAGGTACATGCAACACTGCACATCCTCTCTCGTATGTCGGTCATAAAGGGATATCGGGTATAAAGCAGACATCAGCACGCACCAACCTCAGAAATGAATGCTGCTAAGCACCAGCCTGAGCCTAGGTGAAAAGCATGTTACCAGGAAAGACAGGCAAGCATCACGGGGAAGGCAGGAGGGGTTAGCAATACTGCAGCACATAGACGGTTATGGTAAGAATTTAAACAGCTATTCTATTTCCTTCTATTCATATGCTGCAGTATTCATCACATATGGGAGAATGCCAAAGCTCATACTTGGGGAAAGTTGGGGAGGAGGAGGAGCAGAAGCATTTTTCTACAAAGCTATGAAGAACAGCCCTAGCAAAAGCAGCCCTGTCTGGAGATGACATCTAGCTTATAATATTTGGTGAAGGTATGAATAGAGGACCAGGTAGCTGCCTCTACAATAGACCAAGTGTCCGGGCCTATAAAGAAGGCCCCAGAAGAGGAAACTGTTCTAGTGGGGTGTGCCCTCACTGGAGAAGAAAGGCTGTTACTGTTGGCTGAGTAACAGAAAGAGATAGCTTTAAAAATCCAATAAGAAATAGTTTTCTTGGAAACTGGCTGACCCAGGGCCCTTGGGTGGTAGGACATAAAAAAGGCGTTCAGATTTTTGGAAAGGTTTGGTTTTACCCAGGTAGTATCTGAGTTGCCTGTGAATATCCAAAGAGTGCAGTATTCACTTGCTTTTGGATTAAGAGGAAGGAAAAAATGGCAGGAGGATTGATAGACTGGTTAAGGGATAACTCATTGACAACCTTGGGCATAAAGGAAGGGTTTATTCACAAGGAAACCCTGTACCTGTGGAAAACTATGAAGGGGAGATTAGACATCAAAGCCTGCATCTCAGAAACCCTTCTAGCAGATGTAATGGTCATGAGCACAACTGTTTTCTGTGTGCAATGTTGCAGGGAAGAGGAGCTTGCCTGCTCAAAAGGTGTCAACGTAAGCTTCTCTAACACAAAGTTGAGATCGCAAGGAGGATTAACTGGTTTCCTTGGTGGTCTAGTATGAAGGACGCCTTTAAGAAAATGTTTCACCTCTAACTTTGAGGCTAGAGGGGGAGACATAGGCAGATAGGACAAAACCACCAGGGCATCCACCAGCAGTGGCTGTAGCTCCTTCTTTCAACACCAGATGGAAAACCTTTTTTCATTTGGAAACATAGGATTTCCTAGTAGTTGGTTTTCTGGTCTCCTGCAGAACTTGAAACACATCCTGTGAAAGTAGCTGTCTAAAGGGAATCAAAATCCCATCACCCACAGAGCCAGGTTCAGAGTTGACAGCTGTGGATGTATCAGAGTTCCCTTGTTCTGTGTGAGTTGATCCATCCTGTGGCGTAACTTGTAATGATTGCCCCTAGCTAGGTACAGGAGAGGGGGGAACCAGTAATGTCTTGGCCAAAAGGGAGTCACCAGCAAGGTTTTTCTGGTTGATCCTGCTGAATCTTCAGTAGGCCCTTTTGTAGGAGACGTAAGAGGGGAGTGCATAGAATAACATCCCCTTACAAGAAAATGATAGAGCATCCACCTTCCATGCCAGGGGGTATGGAACCCTGGTGCAAAATTTTGGAAGTTGCCTGTTCATGGGGGAGGAAAAGAGATCTACCTGAGGCATACCCCGATGATGGCTCAAGTACAGAAACACATCCCTGAGTAACATCCATTCATGGGACTGGGTCATGAACCTGCTTAATGTGTCTGCCACCACATTGTGAGCCGAGGGGGAGGTAAACTACCTAAAGAGAGACTTGGCTTTGTAGGGCTAAGTCTCAGGCGTACAGGGCCAGTCTGCATAGGAGTTAAGACTTTATTCCCCCCTGCTTGCTGACATACCACATAACAGTGGTGTTGTCTGTGAACCACCTCTAATAAGCTTGGCTTTGAAGATTTTCAAGACAAAAATCAGGGCTCTCATTTCTTTTACACTGATATGTTCCTTTGCATGTGTGGGAGACCACACATCCCTAACCCTCTAGGATTGTAGACTTGCGCCCCAGTCTATGTCTGAAGCGTCCGTGAATAACTCTAGGGAAGGTAAGGGGGCTGTAGGGGGAGACCAGGGTTTTTGGTTACCTGAAGTATCCACCAATCCAACTCCTTTTTTATGCATGGTAGGCATAGAATCATGAAATCCAGAGGGTGGGAGTGTCGCATTCAAAGAGTCTTTAGAAACCACTGAATTTTTTTCATGTGCAGTTTGGCCCAGGGGAGCATGGGGACAGTAAATGTCATGAACCCTAGGAGGCGTAGGAAGTCCCTGGCAGTCACAGAGGGGAGGGGTAAAATGCTCTGGAAGTAAGAGGTGAGGAACAGCACCTTTTCTGTGGGTAGGGAAGCTAGCATCTTGTTTGTTTAGATCCTGCAATCCAGAAAAATGTGGTCTTGTGAAGGGGTCAGAGAGGACTTCTGATAGTTTATAGTGATGCCTAGACTCTCTAGAAGGAAAATGGTGAAGGAAAGAGACTCCTAAAGTAGGTCTGGTGATTGGGCTTGGATAAGGAGATCATCTAAATAAGGGAAATCTGAATTCCCTGCAGCCTGCAAAATGCTATGACAGCAGCCAAGCATTTTGTGAAGACCCTTGGTGCCATAGAGAGACCAAATTGCAAAGCACAGAACTGAAAATGAGAGAAAGCAACAGAAAAAACATAGAAACTTCCTGAACTGATGGTGAATGGGAATGTCTAAGGACAGCATGGGGGAGAATTAGAGGAAGAAGAGAGGGGCAGGGTCAACATCTGAAAGGATGGAACTTTCAGAAAGGTGTTTAGGCGGGAAAGGTCCAGAATGGGTCTCCAGGGGCCATTTGTCCTTGGAACCAAAAACATCCTGGAGTAAAAACCTTTGCCTTGTTAAGCAGAAAGGACCTCTTGAATGAATTCCTGTGAAAGAAGATTTGAAATTACCCGAGGGAAGATGGATGTTTGGTCCTTTAGCAGAAAAAAGACAAAAAATCCACCCAAGGATGGCCAATCAACGAAATCCACAAGTGTTCCAATTAAAATGTAGTCCTTTAATACGAATAAAACTTCGACTTGAAAATAAAATGAAAAATAAAAAAGCTCAAAACTATGTTTGGTCCTTTGGTGGTTGTAGGATGCCTCTGAAGGAGGGATAAGTTTCCCAAAAATATCCTCTCTGGATGACGGAGATGAAGAGTCCTGGGTGATTGGATTCCAAGTCACAAGAGAGACAAAAAGTCAAAGGGACAGGGGAGTGGATGGCCCTAGAGGCAGCTAGTCACAGGCTACCAGGTTTAGACTGGGGCTGTTTCTGAACCAGAGTGGATGAGGTAGATTTGGAAGAAGCTTGTTTCCTAGGTCCTCTTTTGTTTTTTGAATAATGGGGCATGGCAGACTTCCTAATAAAGGCTGTCTTTGTAGGATGACAGGAGAAACCAAGATATGCTTCAGATCCTGCAGCTCCTTACCTTTCTCCTGTAAAGATTTGAATAGTTCTGCAGCCGAGCTACCAAACAAATTTCTAGTATCCAGTGGGGCACCCATGAGTTTGGCCTTAAAGTCATCAGGCAGGGGTTGTTACCTGAGCCAAGAATATCTCCTTAAAACTGAAGCAGACGCTGCTGCTCTAGCAGAGGCATCTGCAGCATCATAACTGCACTTGATGGAATGCCTTTGAACCTGTACAGAGGAGTTAAGAATGACAGTCAGTTTTGCCTTGGTAGGAGAATCTGGAAGCTCAGAAAGGAGATGTTCTTCATCTCACATTGCTGCAGTCCTTACACTTGGGTAGTCCGCTGTCCTCGGTCGGCCCGAATATCAAAGTATAAGGCTGACGTCGGTCAAGGCGCATTTGACTGACATCAGGACGTCAGGGTACAAATGCGCATGACCGACGTCATATCCTCAGTCTTTTTTGCCGCATGGTCCGATGCAGAAGCAGCATTGCAAGTGCCGGTTGGCGTTCTGAGATTTTTCGAATTCGAAGTTTCAGACCGAGTTCAAAGTTGGCTAAGTACCCCGTTGGGGAATATTTTAGTTTTTTCTTGCCTCAGTCATTTACCGGATGTCAGAAAAAGTCAATAATTGCATTTCTTGTGGGAAACAGATACCGCATAGAGATTATCATACTTTGTGTATTCCTTGCTTAGGGCCTGAGCACGACATTGTTGGCTGTTGCTCTTGTGCTAGATTTAATAAACGCACTATTAAGAGAAGGTTGGATTGTACAAGGTTAGTCTTTGGGAAGCGGTGCAATTATAAAATGCTGTCGGATGCTCCGACGCCCGCTTCTTCGAAGAAGCGCAAGGACAAAGCAGTTAAGCCTAGGCTAGAAGAACCGTCTGTACCGGACGCCGGTTCTTTAGAGGTGTCGGTGGAGCCGGTGGCTCCACCGGAGGTTTCTTTGTGTTCCCAGGGTGAGACTTTATTATTGCAAGATGTGGCCTCTCAGGAGGCAAGTCAGGCTGAGGGGGCTTCTCAGGTTACTATACTCCCCTCCCTTCCCAGGGTGGCTAGGCCCTCTCCTTCTGTTTCAAAGGCTTCTCCCAGGGGCAGGCCAGGTTTGGCTTCAGTTGGTGTTACCCCTAGCTCTTCAGGAACTGTGCCCAAGAAGCATATGCTTAAGATGGCAGAAGATTTGATTACTTTGATTAGGGGTTCTATGCCCCCTCCTGATAAGAGACCTAGGATGGAGCCTGAGCTGGGGGGTTTTGAGCAGGCTTCAGATGTTTCTGAGTCTTCGGCTGAAGACTTGCAGGAGTACTCTCCATATTCTGATTCTGATGTGGATGATTCTACTCCTTCTGCTTCTCCTCCTGAGGATTTTTCTTTTTCAGAAACTCTTCATTCCATGAGGGAGCATTTTAAGTGGGAAGGCCAAGACTTCTCTGATTCCAGGAAAAGGCTTAGGGAATTTTTGTTTTTACCCCAGCATAGGCCTTTGGCTATACCTCCTGTTTTAGATGTAGTGGAAGATGTTTTTTCAGAGGCTTCTCTTAATCCTAATTCTTTGCCTCCTGCTCCTGTTAAGCCGGATAGGTCTTACAGGGTGCCTGAAGCTCATAAGTTTCTTTTTAAGAGTCCTAGGGCAGACCCAGAAACTGTTAGCCAGGGGCCTAAAGGTGTTAAGGCTTCTGTTGTAAAGAATCCGGTTCCTGCAGACAAAGAGGCTAGGGCCTTGGATAGATGGGGAAAGAAAGTTTATACTTCTTCCACTCTTGCTATGAGGGCTTTGAATTGCCAGTTTCACATGTTGAAATACCAAAACTATCTCCTTTCACAATTGAAGTCTAAGGTTGATGCTCTGGCAGTAGGTATTGATTGTAAAGAGTTGCAGGATTTAGTACATGTTTCTGAACAGGTGGGTAAGCATTCTTTGCAATGTGGTTTTGATGCTGTACAAGCCTCGTCTAGGGTGGCTGCCACTGGGTCAGTTCTTCGCAGGCACGCCTGGCTAAGGGATCAAAATTTGTCTGAACATGTTAAAACAAGGATTTTAGATGCTCCTTTACAATCTGACGTGTTGTTTGGTCCTCCTGTTGAGGCAGTTTTACAGAAAATGGAAGACAAGGCTAAGTCTATGCAGACTGTTAAAGATTTTTTGCAGGTCCAGCCTCCAAAGTTTAGTAGAAATTGGCCTACTAAGGGGTGGACGTATCCTTCTTATGATTCCCAGTCTAGGGGTAGATCTAGACGTGGTAGGGGCAGAGCTCAGGGCTCTTTCAGGCCTAGAACAGGGGGTTCTCCTGCACAGTCTTCAGGTGAGGGCAGGGGTCAGTCCTTTCGTAAACAGACCCAATGACCTACCTTTTCGGCTGCCAGAGCCTTCTCGTCTGGCAGCACCTTTGGGAGGAAGGTTGGCACTTTTCAAAGAAAATTGGAGTTTAATTACCCAAGACAGATGGGTATTGGATATCATACACCACGGTTACAGGTTTTATTTCCATACCTTGCCTCCTTTCAAAGGCATGCCAGACGTTCCTCCTCAACAAAGAATAGAGGCTCACAAGCAAGTTTCTCTGTTACTCCAAATAGGGGCCATACAGCCGGTCCCTATGCCAGAAGTGGGCCTAGGATTTTATTCTCGCCTGTTCCTAGTACCAAAGAAGGGGAACACGTGGAGACCAATTTTGGATTTATCTACCCTCAACACTTATCTGGACATTCCCAAGTTCAAAATGTTGACGTTACAGCAGCTTTTACCTCTGCTGGGCAAAGATCATTGGATGGTAACTTTGGATCTCAAGGAGGCTTACCTTCATGTTCCTATCAGACTAAGTTGCAGGAAGTATCTGCATTTTCGAGCTGGGACTTCTCACTATCAGTTCTCTGCATTGCCCTTTGGCTTATCTACTGCGCCCAGAGTGTTCACGAAAGTTCTGGCTCCAGTGATAGCTTTCTTCAGGCTAAAAGGAATACAGATCTATCCTTATTTGGACGACTGCCTGATTCTGGCTCAAAGCAGGGAAGAGCTTCTTCATCATTTGGAATATGTGATAGCAGTGCTAAGATGCCTGGGGTATTCTGTGAACGAAATAAAGTCCAGTCTAGTACCCTCTCAGGACATGTGCTTTCTGGGTGTGAGACTGAATACAGCATCCCAGATGGCCTTTTTAACCCCGGACAAACAAAAGAGTCTATCCCTTTACTTCCATCAGCTATCTCATCAGTCCGGGCTGACTGCAAGGACAGTCCTTCAAGCCTTAGGGTTCATGGCATCTTGTATTCTGGTGCTTCCCAATGCCAAACTGCATATGAGAAAGCTGCAATGGTATCTAAAAAATGTATGGACACAGCACTGCCAGGATCTAGACACTGTCATTCAAATAATACCTTGCATTCAAAAGGAATTTTTGTGGTGGGCTCAGGAATGTCACCTAAACAAGGGACTCTCTGTGACCCGGCCAGAGGCGAGTCAGATTTTAACGACAGATGCCTCAGACAAAGCTTGGGGAGCTCATCTAAATGGAAAGTGGATACAAGACAAGTGGCCTGCCAGACTACAACATCTACATATCAACCTGAAGGAGATGTTAGCAGTCCAGTTTGCATTAATAGCTTTCAAGGATTTACTTCTTCCAGGGCAGGTGTTGATTCTAACAGACAACACAACTGTCATGTGGTACATCAACAAGCAAGGGGGAACATTCTTATCCTCTATGCAGGCAAGCAATGATTTTGTGGGAGACTGCTCTCAGTTTACAGCTCAATCTTCAGGCAAGGTTTCTGCCAGGAGCACAGAACTCCTTAGCAGATGTGTTGAGCAGACGAATTATGGATCCCCACGAGTGGAAATTGGATCCTCATGTATTTCAGAAATTGACAGTGTCATGGGGAACTCCAGACATAGATCTGTTCGCTTCTCCACTAAACCATCAGCTGCCAAAGTTTTGCACAAAAAGGTTTCATCCCACAGCTTGGAAAGTGGATGCTCTTTCTTTCAATTGGGGCAATCTTCATGTGTATGCCTTTCCTCCTCTGCCTCTCCTCCCAAAGGTACTTCTAAAGGTCAGACAGGACAAGCCACGGATGACTTTAATAGCTCCAGATTGGCCTCGACAGCACTGGTACCCATTACTGAGAAGTCTGGTACGGAAGCCTCCATGGCCTTTGCCTTCGATTCCACACCTGTTGTCACAGGAGGACAGCCATTTGCTGAATGTCAAACTTCACTCTCTTCACCTAACAGCCTGGCATATTCTGTTTTGAACCATAGAGGGTCTCAACTTCCACAACAAGTTTTGAATGTGATTTTGGAAGCTAGAAGGCCTAGTACAAGGAAAGTGTACGCAGATAAATGGAAGAGATTTTTATTTTGGAGTGCAGCAAAAGATTTTGATGTTTCTGAGCCTAATTTGAGTGTGGCTCTTCAATATCTTACTGAGTTACTGGACAAAGGTTTGTCTTTCTCTTCTATTAAGGTTCATGCTGCAGCAATTTCGGCTCACTATGATTGTGTTCCACCATTGTTTTCTCATCCTTTGTTCAAGCAATTTCTTAGAGGGGCAAAGAATATAAGACCCCCACGTAGAGCTCCTACTCCTGCTTGGGATCTCAATTTTGTGTTGGAGAAACTCACTCTACAACCTTTTGAGCCTGCAGCTACTTCTGAGTTGAAATATTTATCATGGAAGACTGCTTTTTTGTTGGCAATTACCTCTGCGAGAAGGGTTTCTGAATTGCAGGCCCTTATGGCGGTTGAGCCTTTTTTGATTTTCCATAAGGATAGGGTATCATTACGTACTAATCCTTCCTTTATGCCTAAGGTGGTTTCTAGTGTGGCTTTAAACCAAACTATTCATTTGCCTACTTTTTATGCAAATCCCCAAAATAAAGGGGAAAAGATTTTGCACACTTTAGATGTACACAGGCAGTTGTGTTATTATTTGGACAGAACTAAAGGGTTCAAGCAGTCTCAGCAGTTGTTTGTTTCTTTTGCTTTGAGTTCTCAGGGCAAGCCTGTGTCAAAACAAACTATTTCTAAGTGGATTGGGTTTTGCATTGCTTTCTGTTATTCCCATCATGGCAAGGAGGTTCCAGCTGGGATTAGGCCTCATTCCACTAGGGCTACTGCCACTTCAACAGCTTTTGAGGGAGTGGCAACCAAGGATATTTTGGAGGCAGCTACTTGGAGTTCAGTGCATACTTTTTCTAGGCATTATCACCTGCCACTTTACTCTAAATCCAGGGCTGGTTTTGCCACTGCTGTTTTGCAGGGCATTTTGGCAGCTCCTGCTTCCTTGTAGTTAGCCATCCTCCCTTACCTCTGCTTTGGGATTCTACCCAAGTGTAAGGACTGCAGCAATGTGAGATGAAGAACATAGTACAGTTTTGTACCTACCATAAATGTAGATGTTCAAGATCCACATTGCTGCAGTCCAATTTACTCCCTCCTTCCCCTCTGCAGTTAGAGGTGGTTGTGTGGGTTGGGTTGTACATATTGTGTATATTGTATATTTTGTACATATAGTTAGTGCAAGGGTGGTTGGTTGGTTGTTTGCTGTCTTTTGGTTTTGACCTTTATTTTTAGGGTCTTCTGACATCTGGGGCAAGAAAAGACTGAGGATATGACGTCGGTCATGCACATTTGTACCCTGACGTCCTGATGTCAGTCAAATGCGCCTTGACCGACGTCAGCCTTATACTTTGATATTCGGGCCGACCGAGGACAGCGGACTACCCAAGTGTAAGGACTGCAGCAATGTGGATCTTCGAACATCTACATTTATGGTAGGTACAAAACTGTACTTTTCCCTGCATCAGCAAGGAGACCCAGAGAGTATTTGGCCACGTGAGTCTGGTAATTAATTGCCCTGAAGACCAGGGTAGCAAAGGTGTAAAGCTTCTTCCCCAGTCTCTCCCTAACCTTGCTCTCTTTTTCAGAGGGCAGCAAGGAAATAGAGGGCAATACCTTGAAGGCCTTGTCAGCTGAGATGGAAATGGTAGCCGAGTCTGGAGCTTTAAACAGGAACTTAGCATCCTCCGGTACCTTACAGAACCTGTCTAGGCACTTGGGAGCAGGGGACTGTGAATCTGGACACTTGAATTCAGCAGTAAATGCATCCAGGAATGCAAGCAGGACTGGGGGAATAGTAGATGATGATGGAGAATCCATCTGCAAGAGGTCATAATACCTTTTTTGAATGTCTGAGACTTGGCAGGAGTCCCATTTGAAAAATTCTTTCATTTTTTGGATATTTTTTCCAAAGGAAATATCCTCCCTAGTTGAATCCGTACCATTGGATACCTTTTCTGGGGAGGCATACCCTAGGGGTGAAGCTATCTGGGTGGAATAAGCAAATAAGTCAACATCAGAGAATTCCTCCTTATCCGAGAAGGAATCTGCAGGTGTCCTTTTAAATGCAATGGAGGAAGAAAAGGACTGCAAAGAGACAGAAGAAGGTGAGGACTGGTGTATGGCCATGAAGGCATTGAAAAGGCTTTGGGAAAAAGCCTGCCAGTCAGGGGGGTGTTCAGGCAGAGCAGGAGCCACATGTTTAGTCTTCACTTTTTTCTTGCTGGGAGTTTCCATGTGATGGAATGTGGAAGGACCCGACGTCGGCCTACGTTTAACTACATCAGTAAGCACACCCTCATGCACAGTGATTTGAGTGACTTCCCCGAGGACCCGAGCCACAGTTCCCCCTTTTTGCCCAAATCAGACACCTGCAGTTCCCTCTTGGACATGCTAGTAGACTCCTTCGGAGCCTACATTGGCCTCGGGAGGGACGCCCAAGAGAGAGGGCGCAGCTGGCAGACCAGGCCAAGATTTCTTTTTAGTTTGTGGCTCATCCGAATGACCTGACATCACCCCCATCTCCTGTGCTAGGCACTTAAAATGCTGGTTCTCTAAATACAATTTAAGCAAAGCCAGACAGCTCCTTAGAGTTCTGGAAATGATTGATTTACAAATATCACAGGCAATATGGTTGTGGTTTGGGCCTAGACACAACAAACAAAGGTTGTGGACATCTTTACGTGGAATCTGCCTTCCACACTGACACTTGCCCTTCCTAGCTGATGTGAAATCACCATACAACAAAGCATCAAAAAACAAGAAATAGAAAAAAAAACCCTCAACAGGGTACTTATCTGAACCATGGTTCAACATTAATCTGGCGAGTGAACGTCTGGAGCAGGCGATCAGACAGGCGGCAGAAAAGTTCTAAGGTTGGTGCATGCTGATGTCCCCTTTATACCCAACATTCCTTTAAGACCGACGCATGAGAGAAGATGTACGGCGTCGCACATATCTAGCAGTAGCATGTAGCCTTTTGTATACTGTCAGGATGTACGAGTTAGCCAGAGGTGAACTCCCATATGTGGCGAATACTGCAGCATATGAATAGAAGGACTTCTATTAAATACTTGTTTAACCTCAAAACATCTACAATGGGTTTTCAGATACCTTCTTTTATGGGCAACAGAAACAGTTGTCAGTAGAACTTTGTGCCCTCCTCCTCTCTTGCTGGCAGCTTTTCTATGACTCCTTCTAGCATGTCCTCTAGCAAGGCTGAAATTAAATTCACATGTTCCCTTGGAACAGAAATGATACCTGCAAGCTTTGATCCGCTCAGGAATTGCAGTTTGTAACTCTGTGTCACAATGTTTAGGATCCAGTAGTCCTGAATTATCCCTTCCCATTCCTCTACAAATAGACCCAGACTACCTCCTGTTTGCAAGGGGAGTGACTAAAGTGTGTAGTGGTCTAGGGATAGGGAGAAATGAGTGTTCCTGAAGGGTGATAGGGCAGCCTGACAGAATCGTAGCTGTTCTTCTTGAAGTGTTGGCCTTGAAGTCCCTTAGGTCTGTCCTTACATTCAGCTTGTCATTCTTTCCTGTATCTTGTCTTATTCCTTCCTGAGGTTTGCCTTTTTCTTGCATGGACTCGGGGAAAACTTGTCCAAGATTTTGAAGGATAATTCCTATTTAATGTTGGAGGTAGAAATGAAAAAAAAGTCCAAATCAGCTGTATGATCTTTGCCCTTTCCTCCTGCTTTTAGAACACCTTTGCAGCAGGAGATATAAATACAAGGTCCTTGTCTAATGAAGGATTAAGTAGCTCCAATATCACATGATCTGGATTGGTCAGGCATGCCATTTCTGAAGTAGATGGCTGGCTGCATAAGTGACAGATCTCCAGCTTCAGGTCCTTATCACTGATCCCCTCTTCCTTAATTCTCAGCTTATCCTGGAAGGATTCCTGGTGGCTACGCATTTGTGCCTGGTAGTTCAGGGTCCTGAAGACAAGGGTAGCAGATATGTAAACTTTCTTTCCTTTCAAAGCATTTGAAGAATCCTACTCGCCCTATTAGAGGGGATGGGGTTCCAGAATGGAGCCTTTGATGATGTTTTACTGGAATCTAGGAACATTAACAGTGGGTCAGCCAGAGGGTTGTTGTAAATATGTACTCTATACAACAAATCAAGTTTCCTTAGAGCAGAGGAAAGAGAGTTTGACTCCAAAATAAACTCTGCACATCAGCTGGACCTCGGAGTACTAACTGACATCCCAGTGTAATTCATCTTTCATCTTATGAATGTTATCTCCAAATGAGAGATCCTGTGGTGGAAAAGCAGAAGATAATGTGTTCTTAGTGTCTGACTCAAAAGGAGGGAAGACATCTACCCCACATAGGCTCATCTGCCTTTTCTAACTCAGGATTAAGCCTTCTTTTCTTAGAAGGAAACTTTGACATCTCTGGAAATTTCAAAGCTGGTTACTCAGACTTAAGAAAGCTCAGGAAATCCTAAACCAGCTGAAATAATTCCTTGGATGAAGCCTCAGTATGAAGATGAGGTGAGCATCTGCTCAACCTAATTCTAGGTAAGCTAGTGTATGCTGGGGTCTTTGACCTTTTCAACCTCAGTTTCTCATGGAAAGACTGACCTAGAGGCCGCCTTATATGGGCATATGCTGAGCCTCCACTCAGTCCCTGGGAGTCTCCTCTTGGAATAACAGTAAATGGACAATGAACTGCCCTTCCCTAAGCAAAAAAAAGTACAGTTTTGTACCTACCATAAATGTAGATGTCCGAGAGGAATGCATCTGCAGTCGTTACAAATGGGTTGTCCTGTCATCAGGCAGCCCTTCGGTCGGCCGGATTCCAAAGTCTGGGTCTGGCTTCGGCTGGTGTCGCACTTCACCCGACGTCATTGCGGCAGTTCTTTGGGTATAAAGGCATCAGCCGACGCCATTTTCCTCAGTGTTTCTTGCCCCAGATGCCAGGTGCCCTCTTGGTAGGCTAAATTTGGATAAATGCCAAAGTTTCCAAATAATAGAGAGCAAACACACAAAATAAACATGTATGTACATATATACAAACAAATACACCATAATAGATCCCCCCCAAGCTAGCTGAAGATTGGTAAGTACCCTAGGAGTACCTCAGAGGGGAAGGAGGGTGGGTAATCCTGACTGCAGATGCATTCCTCTCGGACATCTACATTTATGGTAGGTACAAAACTGTACTATGTCCTTCAAGGATGCATCTGCAGTCCTTACAAATGGGTAGAATACCATAGCTAAACTAGGGAGGAGGAAATGAGAATAGATTATGGTGTAGTCAGGATCCCTTGCAAAACAGCAGTGGCAAAACCAGCACGGGATCTAGAGTATAGAGGTAAGTTATAATGCTTGGCAAATGTATGCACGGAGGTCCAAGTAGCAGCCTCTATAATGTCCTTGGTAGCCACTCCTCGTAAGAAAGCTGTGGTAGTGGCTGTGGCCCTTGTGGAGTGAGGCCTGATGTTCTCTGGAGTTTTCTTTCCATGGTAGGAGTAACAAAATCTAATGCAATTTCCTATCCATTTGGAGATTGTCTGTTTAGAAATTGGTTTTCCTTCTTTTCCTGTTGCATAAGCTACCAGAAGCTGGTCAGTTTTTCTATTGTTTTTGTCCTGTCCAGGTAGTAGCGTAATTGCCTGTGTACATCCAAGGTATGTAAGAGCTTTTCTCCCTGTTCTGTGGATTGGGAAGAATGTAGGAAGGTGGATAGCCTGATTTAAAGAGACTCTGGATACCACCTTAGGCATAAATGTAGGATTTGTTCTCATGGACACTCTATCTTGATGGAAGATCAGGAAGGGTTGTACTGCCATTAATGCTTGTAGTTCAGAGACCCTTCTTGCTGAAGTTATTGCCAGCAGGAAGGCAGTCTTCCAGGATAAGTATTGCAAGTCTGCTGTAGCTGCTGGCTCGAAAGGAGGTAGAGTCAGTTTTTCTAACACAAAGTTCAAGTCCCATGCTGGCAATGGAGGTTTCCTGGGAGGTTTTACATTTTTAATTCCCCTCAGAAACTGTCTGAGCAGAGGATGCGAGAAGACAGGAGGATCCAAGCTGTATTGTGCTGAAATAGCTGATGCATGTATCTTGATGGAGGAATAGGACAGGCCTGTGTGGTAGAGCTCCGCCAAGTACTCCAGTGTCACATCTTGCCCCTTTGCAGTACTCCAGATGAGATATCTTTTCCATTTTGCTGCATAATTCTTTCTTGTTGAAGGTCTACGAGCCTCCAGGATTATGTCCTTAACCCTTTGGGATAAATTTGGGTTAATTTCTGTTATGTAATGTTCCAGGCAGTTAGCTGCAGAGTTTTTAGGTTTGGATGCAGAATGTTGTAGTTGTTCTGTGTCAACAGTAATGGGATCAGGGGCAGTTTCCATATTTGTTCCCGGGACATGCTCCTCAGCAGTGGGTACCAATGTTGTCTTGGCCAGTCTGGGGCTATCAGAATGATCCTCGGACGTTCCTCTTTGATCTTGAGAAGCACCTTGTGCATCAAAGGAAGTGGTGGGAATGCGTATGCTGTCAGGCTTTTCCAACTGAAGGATAGGGAGTCCACCTTCCAAGCAAGTGGGTGGTAAGTCCTTGTGCAGAATTTCTTCAACTGGTGATTGTATGGGGATGCAAACAAGTCTATTTGTGGTAATCCCCATTCTCTTGTGATGGCTTTGAAGATGTCCGGATGCAGCATCCATTCGTGGGCATCTGTTGTAGTTCTGCTTAATATGTCTGCTAGAATGTTTTCCTTCCCTGGGACATCAATTGCCTGTAACTGAATGTTGTAGCTCAGAGCCACATCCCATAGGTCTAGTGCCAGCCGGCATAGGGGGTATGAGTGTGTGCCTCCCTGTTTGTTGATGTACCACATAACTGTGGTGTTGTCTGTCCTTATCAACAGCTGGCCTTCGTGGAGACGAGGTCTGAATGCCTGGATTGCCAATTTTACTGCCATCATTTCTTTTAGATTTATGTGCAGATGCAGTTGGTCTTGAGTCCATAGGCCTTGAATGCACTTGTCCATCATGTGTGCCCCCCAACCGAGGTCTGAGGCATCTGTCGTGATAGTTTGTCTTGGTTGACTTTTGCAGAAGGGCAGTCCTGTGTTTGATTGACAGGCCTGAGCCCACCATAAGAAGTCTTGCTTCAGGCATGGGATCATTGGAATTTTGGTTTCCAGGCTGTGCTTGTGCTGAGACCACAAATTCTTTAGGTACCACTGTAGCTTTCTCATATGAAGCCTGGCATGAGGGACCAGAATTATGCAGGATGCCATGAAGCCTAGAGCTTGTAGCACTTTTCTTGCAGTTAGATGGCTCTGTTTTGTTAATGCCAAGAAATAGAGAGGAAGTTGCTCTTTCTTTTCTGCAGTTAGAAATGCCATTTGTTTTGATGTGTCCAGTTCTGCACCCAGAAAGGTTATTTGGGATGGAATCAGCCTTGACTTTTTTGTATTGACTGTGTATCCCAGGGCTTGTAGCAAGTAGATGACTCTTTGTAAGTCTTCTGTTAATTTGTTTTTGTTGTCCGCTTGTATCAGGCAGTCGTCCAGGTAGGGATAGATTTGAATTCCCTGAAGTCTGCAATGAGCGATTACTGATGCCAGGCATTTCGTGAACACTCTGGGCGCAGTAGATAAGCCAAAGGGCAATGCTGAGAATTGATAATGCTCTGATCCTGCAAGAAATCTGAGGTATCTTCTGCAAATTGGTCTTATGGGGACGTGCAGGTATGCCTCCTTGAGATCTAGAGTTACCAGCCAAGACTCCTTGCCCAGCATGGGAAGAAGCTGCTGTAGGGTCAGCCTTTTGAATTTTGGAACAATGAGGAATGTGTTTAGAGCGGACAGATCTAGAATAGGCCTCCATTTGTTTTCTTTTCTTGGTACCAGGAAGAGCCTGGAGTAAAATCCCTTCCTTGCTCCATAAATGGTACCTTTTCCACAGCACGCATTCTTAATAATTGAGATATTTGTTTTAGAGCTTCTGCCCTTTGAGAAGGTGGTAGGTTTGGCATTCCTCTCTTTCCTGGTAGTGTATGGAAATGGAACCTGTAACCTTTGTCTATAGTCTGCAAAATCCATTTTTCTCTTGTAATGCAGTGCCAGTTTCTTGAAAATAATGTTAGTTTTCCGCCTAAGGGTGCTTCTAGTTGTTCCCTGGTAGGCGGTGCCACCGCCAAGTCACTGTGATTGAGTTGTTGTAGTGGTGGTGGCTGTATCTGTGCCTCGTTGGTTGTTACCCTGCCACTGGCGACCCCTGTAGGCACCCCTGGATTGGTTTCTGCCTCTAGAGCGCCTATTCCTACCTCTTTGAGCCTTAGAGGAGTCCAGAAAGGACCAATTCTTGGAGGGCCAATTCCTGCTAAACCTTGGAGGTTGAACTTGTAAGAAATCTTTTACTGTTTGCACAGATTTTGCTTTCTCTTCCATCTTTTTCAGTACCTGCTGTGCGGGGGCACCAAATAAATTGACCTTGTCCATAGGTGCATCCAAAAGCTTAGATTTGACATGGTCTGGTAATGCCTGCTCTTTCAACCATGCATGCCTCCTGATAACTGTGCCAGTCATGGCTGATCTAAAGGAAGCCTCCAGTGCATCATAGCCACATTTTAAAGAATGGTTACTAACCTGCTGTATGTTATGTAACATTTCTTGAACATACTTTTTATCTAAAGATTCTTCAGAGGATAGCTTTTTAGTCAACTGGTCAAGCATAAACTCTTGATATTGAATCATATGAAATTGGCAGTTCAAAGCTCTAGCTGACAAAGTAGCAGAGGTGTAAACTTTTACCCCATCTCTAAGGACCTGGATTCCCTTTCAGAGGGGAGGGTTTTTAGAAGAAGTAGCTGCTACAGCTTTAGGGCCCTGGGAGATGGTCTCTGGATCTGCAAAAGGGCCTTATATAAGTGGTGATGAGTGTCCGGGACCCTGTAGTACCTATCTGGTTTAGCAGGAGCCGGAGGTAAAGTATCAGGAGTAGTGCAAGCATCATTAAATGCATCATCAACAACAGATAGAACTGGAGGAATAGCTAAAGGCCTATGCTGTGGTAAGTGTAGAAAGGTCCTAAGCCTTTTTCTAGAGTCTGAGAAATCTTGGCCCTGCCACTGAAATTGTTCCCTCATAGCATGCAAGGTTTCCCCAAAGGAAAATTCCTCAGGAGGAGAGGCTGAAGGGATGGACTCCTCAGCATCAGAGTCTTCGTAAGGAGAATAAGAAGCCTCAGGAGGGTCTGTATGTTCTGAATCATCAGAAGAATCATCTGTGGCTACTGGCTCAGGGGCTCTGCTCTAGGCCTCTTTTCTGGAGGAGGGAGAGAGGCCCTGTCTGGATGAGGCTGGGATCCACGAATTAAAGTGATGAGATCCTGTGCCAAAGAAAGCATATGGGAGCTGGTGCTGGGCCTGTGAGAGGGGCTTGGCAGGCACAGGTTTGGAAGTTTTGGCTGCTTTAGCCCTGGCAAAGGCCTTAATAGACATAGCTGGAGGAGGCCTAGCAGCTCCACGTGCAGGGGTAGAAATATCTAGTGGAATGGTGTCTGATAAATCCTGTGAAATCGCAACAGAAGGCTGGATTTCAGAAGCCGTTCTACCAGGATAGAAGAGGCCTCGGTAGAAGGCAAGTTATCGGCTGAAGAAAGAACCGCTTGCTCGGTTTCGCGAAACCGAGACACTCGTGGATTGCTTAACCGCGGTTTCAGCGAAACCGCGGACCGCGAGTGTCGGTCCTTTTCTTTGCGCTTTTGGTTATTTGCGTAGTCGGAGGATCCGACGGCATAATGTAGGCAAAATCGGAGCTGAAAATCTGTTCAGCAAAGTCCGAGCGACGTCTAAGCGTCCATCGGTTAAAAGAAGCACAGGCTAGACAAGCTGCTACGTCGTGGTCTGGGCCTAAACAATGTATGCAATAGGAGTGGAAATCTTTATGAGGTATTTGTTTCCCACAAGATAAACAGTTATTAACTTTCTCTGACATCATCTGAGGCAAGAAAGAGTCCCCAACGGGGTACTTAGCTTTATAGAAGTCTTCGAAGTAGTATTCGGTAGTAATAATCGCTGGATCTGACCGACCGGCACTTGCGAACAGCTTCTGCTTCGGGCGCCACGCGGCAAGAAAGACTGAGGAAAATGGTGTTGGCTGATGCCTTTATACCCGAAGAACTGCCGCAATGACATCGGGTGAAGTGCGACACCAGCCGAAGCCAGACCCAGACTTTGGAATCCGGCCGACCGAAGGGCTGCCTGACGACAGGACAACCCATTTGTAAGGACTGCAGATGCATCCTTGAAGGACATCAAATGTCAGCTGCAGGGGGTTTCATAGAGGCCTCCCAACTGACTGACGTCTTGGTGATTTTCGTCTGGGAGAACATGCTAAATAAAGCCAACAGTGTAGTCACCTGCAGGGGGGAGTCACACCAGTGGTCCTGGCCAAAACAATTTCCAGTGATGGAGATTGCAAAACTGCTTCTCTGGTATCAGCGTCTCTACATCTAGGTAAACTCTTGGATTCACTCAGGCTGACTTTGGTTTCATGCTTTTTCTTTCATAAATTTTTCTGGAATGTTTGAGCTTCTGATGGAGGTTCTCTGAAGCACTGGCTGATGCTATGGAAGCACAGAACCAGAGTACACCGTTTTAGCAAAGCAATCCTGGATAGATATGGCTTGAAGGTGGACTGTTAATATGTTAAGCTTTTCAAAATGTTTACAAGTTATACGTCATGATGTGTGTCTAAGAAAAAAAGACACCATCTTTGAAAATCCCTGTGTGGGATTTTCTTATCAAACTCAGTACAATTACACTGCTTACAAGAAACCACTTGTATCACTGTCACTATCAGACACCTTGAAAACTTCAGCAAAAACTGTAGCCCTTACAGCTCTTGTAAGGTGAAGAGGGATTCCTACAGGTTTCTTATCCAAAATCCTTGGAAGCAAATCTGCATGACAGACTGAAGGTGTTGTGTTCATCATACGCATGCACTCAGACTGTGGCAGAAAAATCTGAAAATGTCATCAGATGACACCCCTCTTATAATGTCCTGCTGTCCGAGTGGGAGGACATCAGACAAAGCCATGAGGGAGACAGTAAAGCTCTGTAAGTTGTATGCTCCTACAGGCAGGAATCCAAGAAGTGATGGCTGTAACATTCAATATGACATGTAATATGACAGTATGGTCATCAGTGCATAACTGCATAACTCTGATCTATGTATCTAACAGTGCAGGTCACAATAGCTTTAACAAAAGAATACAAGTAAGGTACTGTCACTTACAAAAGAGGTAAGTTATTGTTTGTTGCACCCAGCAAAAATAACTGGAAGTACATACACAATGAGGCTTCTCTATACAATGCGGGTATAAAAAAAGCACTAAGAAAGTCTACAAAGAAAACAAAGTTTGTTATACTGTCTCTACAAAGATCTGAAAGAGAGGCTACTGTGACATGACAGTGTATATAGGAAGACTGATGTCTCCCTTGCCTCATGCCATACAGGGATAAAGCTTTGAATGCACCACATATGCCTATTTGACTATCAGTATGGTCCTGGATGGTCTAAGTGGAGTAGGATAGGACTAAGTGGCCGATATTGGCTCATCCATTCTAGGGGTAGGTTGGTGGCTTGGTTCACTGCACTGCTGACACTTGACGGAATGTAGGCATATTATTCACAGCAAGAAGCCTACCATGTATGCACTGCAAAATGATTCACTTCTCAGCTTGGAGACTTGGCTTATAGCATGTATGTGCTTCCTGGTAAGATGTAACAGTGTAGAATGCAATCCACCAGTGGTGGAATTAGTAACATAAATAAAGTATCTCCAACAGGCAAGAGTTAATTGCCTCCCAAGAGAATGAATGGGCCAGTGGCATGTCATCCCTGAGAGGAATGAATGGATCTACTGTGCGTCTGACAGGGAGGCTTGATAGTTACTGCAGTAGTAGTGGTGGTGTGCAAAAATAAAAAATAAATAAATACTGCACAGATAGAGACTAAAGGTGGTGGTGCCGCAATCTACATCAACAACATCACCTCAAGGCTGGTAAGACATGATAGACAAACCACGATGTTTTGCCAGAGATGTTCTGCACCTGTCACCCCTGGGATTCAGGTTACTGGCTAAAGCTCTTGCCACCCCTATAGTGCCTTTTTTAGGCAAAGTACAAAAGATAAAACCACCACCGTAACAGATACAAGCATGCAAAATCTGAAGGTAATGCTACTCAATGCTAGAAGTATAAACCTCAAAATGCACTCTCTCGAGGCACTCCTAAAAATGGAGAACATTGATATCTGTGCAGTAACTGAGACCTGGTTCAAGGCTCTACAGAGCACCCCTGCAATACCAGGCTACAATTCTTACCACACTTTTCGGCCACAAAACCAAGACCGAAACACTAAAGGTGAAGGAGTGCCCATATTCACCAAGGATATTCACACCACTGGGCTAGTTGCCCAACACAATGCATCTGAAATTCTCCAGGTGCAACAAACACTAGGTAAGACTGCAATCCAAATTGTAGCTTGCTACAGATCCCCCAACATGCCCCAAGATTCTCATTACACCTTTCTAAACATACTGAAAAATATTAAGATACAACCAGACACCCTAATACTGGGTGATTTCAACTACTCTGCCATTAATTGGGAAAACTACTTGGGTACCAACTCCTTTTCCCAACGGTTCTTGGAATTCATAAATTCCAACGCCCTGGATCAACTAATCCATTGTCCCACCAGGGGCTCCAATATCCTAGACCTGGTCATTACCAACATGGGAGATAGATGCTCCACACCAGTGGTCACCCCCTCATTGGTCAGGTCTGACCATAAACAAATCACCTTTGACATCCACATCCCACCCCCACCCCCCCAGCAAGGAAACCTCCTTAAAAAACTTCTCCAAAGCCAACTTCATGCTACTGAAGTCAGAAGTGACAAACTTCACAACACCCACGCAGATGGGATCTGGAAGTTCGACTGCAGAATCCTACACTAAGGCACTGTACGAGCACATCCACTCGTGCATGAATCGTGCCATCCCAAATAGAACCAAGATGCTCTTCTCCAAAAAAAAGGAAGCCAATCTGGTGATCCCCTGCTATAAACAAACTATACAACAGAAGAAACTGTTGCAGAAAAGAGGAAAATCCCAGGATGCAAAAAACTCCCTCACCAGCCTCAGTAAAAAGCTGAGATCCCTCATAAAATCCTCAAAAGCTAGTTACGAAAATAAAATTGCCAAAGATTCCAAAGACAACCACAAGGCATTCTATAGTTATATCAAGAATCTAAATGGCAATGTTCAGATCTGCTCTGTGCTACAACAGAATGGCATTAAATATACTGATCCCAAGGATATTGCCAATATCCTGGCAGATCGATTTAGAGCCAACTTCACCCCCCCTCTCACACCCTAAAGGGCCCATCTCAATACCAAAAGATTGCCAAATTCCGATAATCAAGGCCACACAGGTAGAAACCGCACTCTCCAAAGCTAAGAATACAGCATCCTTGGGACCAGATGACATCCCAGGCTGTGTACTACATGAACTACAAAATGAACTGGCACCTAAGTGTCATGTTTAATCATAGCCTCACCTCAGGCTTCGTGCCCACTGAGTGGCGCACAGCTACAGTTATCCCGTTCCACAAGGGAGGATCCGCCTTGGATCCCAGGAACTACGGTTCCATCAGTCTGAGAAGCATGATCTGCAAGGGCATGGAATGCATTATCATGGAACTTATAAACAAAGACACTGGCAACCTTCAAACACTGGACCCCACCCAGTTTGGGTTTGTGAAGGGCCGATCTTGTCTCCTGAATCTGATTGACTTCTTTGAATCAGTCTCCAGAGCTGGGATGAAGGTAATGTGGTCCACACAGCCTATCTGGACCTCGCCAAGGCCTTCAACACCATCCCCCACTCTGGAATCATAGATAAACTTACTAAGCTGGGCATAAATCCCTACTTCACTCGATGGGTTGCCAACTGGCTTACTGACCGAACCCAGACTGTAAAAGGAGCAGACTCAAAATCCAGCTCCAGACAAGTGACAAGTGGAGTACCTCAGGGTTCAGTCCTGGGACCACTCTTGTTTGGCATCTACTTCTCTGAAGTACAGGCCAACACTAAGGGACTCTGGCTAACAAAGTTTGCAGATGACTGCAAACTGGGAGCCATTACTGAATCCCCAAATGATGTGGATATTCTACAAAAGGGCCTTACAGAAACAGATGCCTGGTGCCAGAGCCATGGGCTCAAGCTTAATGCCAAGAAATGTATAGTTATCCCCTTTGGAAAAAATCACGTACCCATGAATTACCACATAGGTGGCAGGACACTAAACATCGAAAGTGTGATGACAGACTTAGAGACACAGGTGGACAGTGGTCTCACTTCCGATAACCACATCGCCACAACAGTCAAGAAATCCTTCTTTGTGGCACACCTCATCACTAAGAGCTTTTCATCTAGAAAAAAGGAGGTCATTGTCCCACTGTACTCATCCCTCATTAGACCCATTATAGAGTATAATGCCTCATTTGGTATGTACCTCACAAGACATCTGCAACAGCTGGAGAGGCCACAGAAATACCTCACTAAAAGAATCACAGGTCTAAATCAGATGCCATATGCTGACCGTCTAAAAAAACTCCAGCTATACTCTGTGGCATATCGTCTACTCAGAGGCGATCTCTGCTTAACATACAAGGCCATGTCAAACCCTGAACTGTTGGACATGGTCAACTTAAAGAAATCCCAATCCCTCAGAGCCACAAGCTCCAGGGATCTAAACCTTGTCATCACAATGAACAAAACATGCTGGAGGGATAGGTTCCTGATGCAGAGACTCCCCATACTCTGGAATAGACTGCCCATACATGTCAAGAAGAGCGCCTCATTGGCCCTCTTCAAAAGGAACCTTGATGATTGGATGGGAGATAGGAAATTCACCCCGGGGATCATGTCAGTCGCCCTGCTAGACAGGGGTCCAGAGAAGTAAATATTGTAGGAAGAAATATCCAGGGAATTGTTATGGCTAGGCTTGCATAGGCCCTAGGGCCGATGGCCTAGTACCAACCTATGAACAAGCTTGAACTTCTACACATTCAAATTAATACAGGCAAAGTCCCATACTATATCCTTGCTAGCTACAGGTCCCCCTCTATGACACAAGAAACCCACAACTCATACTTAAATTTACTAAGGATACTCACCATTCAATCCAATAACATATTCAAGGGCAATGTTAACTACTCCACTATAAACTAGGAATCATGCATCACCCCACACCTGCAGGCTCAGTTTCCGGGATTTTGTAAAACACTAACACTATGGACCAGACAGTCCACATGCCCACTAGGGAAGCAAACATATTGGACCTGGTCCTCAATAACATGGGAGAATGCCCCCCCACCCAATGTAATGTTCTCTCTGGTAAGGTCGGACCATAAAATCTGTGGCCTTAGCTAACCCTGTAGCACTCAGAAACTATTCCAAGGCAAACTTCCTATTATTAAGTGACAATCTGACAAAATTTCAACCCCCCCTCAAACCCGGAGAATACGTTGCCTGTGTATAACTGTTTACAGATACTGTATACAATTATGTTAATAAATGTACAGCAACATCAGCGCCTACCAGAAATAAGCTCAGATCAGACACAAACAATAAGCCAATGGGATGGAATCGAAAAGTACAGTTTTGTACCTACCATAAATGTAGATGTTCGAGTGTCTTCACTGCTGCAGTCATTACACTTGGGGTTATCCTGCCATCAGGTGGTCCCACAGTTGGCCAGAGTTCCAAAGTCTTGGTCCGGCATCGGTTGCTGTCGCCTCCTCCCTGACATCAGCGCGTCAGGGGTATATAAGAAGCAGCCAACGCCATTTTCTTCAGTTTTTCTTGCCCCAGATGTCAGGTGCCCCCAAAAAGATAGGCAAAACATATTGCTTGCAAAACATACAAAAAGGTAAAAACAAAACCTTCAGTAACCAGCAAATACATCACATAGGTAGTATAGTATAGAAAGTTATAGATAAGACCCAGCTAAGAAAGAGGGGATGGCGGGTGGGTAACCAGGACTGCAGCAGTGAAGACACTCGAACATCTACATTTATGGTAGGTACAAAACTGTACTATGTTCATCGTGTTTCACTGCTGCAGTCATTACACTTGGGTTGAATCCCAAAGCTGAGTCAGGGTGGCTGGTTCTATAGAGGATTTGGTGTGGCTATGAGGCCCTGCAGCACTGCAGTGGCAAAGCCAGCTCTGGATCTAGAGTAAAGAGGCAAGTGGTAATGCTTGGTAAAGGTGTGCACTGAACTCCAAGTTGCAACTTCCAAAATGTCTTTGGTAGGTACTCCTCTAAGGTAGGCAGTGGAAGCAGCAGTTGCCCTGGTGGAATGTGGTCTAATGTTAGATGGTACAGGTTTCCCATGCTGTGTGTAGCAGAACCGGATACAGTGTCCTATCCACTTTGAAATGGTCTGCTTTGAAATAGCCTTCCCCTGTGATCCTGCAGCATAAGATACAAACAATTGTTCAGTTTTTCTGAAAGCTTTTGTTTTGTCCAAGTAGAAGAATAATTGCCTGTGTATGTCCAAGGAATGTAGAAGCCTCTCCCCTTTATTCTGGGGATTTGGATAAAATGTTGGCAAGTGAATAGTTTGGTTAAGAGCCACACTGGATACCACCTTAAGCATAAAGGAAGGGTTTGTTCTTAAGGAAACCCTGTCTTGGTGGAAAATGATGAAAGGCTCCACTGCCATTAGTGCCTGTAGTTCTGAGACTCTTCGTGCTGAGGTTATTGCCAGTAGCAGGGCAGTTTTCCATGATATATATTTTAATTCTGCTGAATTGGTTGGCTCAAAAGGAGGTAAAGTGAGCTTTTCCAAGACAAAATTGAGGTCCCAAGTAGGTGTTGGTGCTCTCCGGGGCAGTCTTATGTTTTTAGCCCCTCTGAGGTACTGCTTTAGCAATGGATGAGAGAAAATAGGAGGATCTGTGTTGTAATGAGCTGAGATGGCAGAAGCGTGGATCTTAATGGATGAGAAGGATAGTCCTTTGTCCAACATCTCAGTTAAGTATTGTAGTATCTGAGGAATGTTAGGGACAAGAGGGTCAAGGTTTTGAGCCTGGTTCCAGGCACAGAATCTCTTCCACTTTTCGGAATAAGATTTCCTGGTGCTAGGCCTCCTGGCCTCCAAAATGACATCCATAACAGATTTAGAGAGAGGTGTTGCCTGTTTGGCTAAAGAATCTGCCATGCAGCCAGGTTTAAGGTCTTGAGCTGACTGTGCAGGATCTGATTGTTCTGATGAGTCAGAAGGTGTGGAATTTGAGGCAAAATCCAAGGTGGGCCTTGAGCCAAGTTTTTTAAGATTGGGTACCAATGCTGGCGTGGCCAGTCTGGAGCAATCAGAATCATCTGTGGTTTTTCTTGTCTGGCTTTTAGGAGTACCTTTAAAAGGAGAGGCAGAGGTGGGAAGGCATAAACTTTTAGGCTTTTCCAGCTGAATGAAAGAGCATCCACTTTCCATGCTTGTGTGTAAGTCCTTGTGCAGAATTTTTGTAGTTGGCAATTCAGTGGGGAGGCAAAAAGATCTATGTCCGGGCACCCCCATTTTTGCATTATCATGCTGAAGACTTGTGGATTTAATTTCCACTCGTGAGGATCCATGATGTTTCTGCTTAAGTCGTCTGCCAGAGTATTTTTCTTTCCTGGCAGGAATTGTGCTTGCAGATGAACTTGATAAGTTAGAGCTGTGTTCCACAAGGTCATGGCTTGTCTGCATAGGGGGTAAGAATGAGTGCCCCCTTGCTTGTTTATGTACCACATTACTGTGGTGTTGTCTGTCTTTAATAATAATTGTCCTGGATGCAAAAGGTTCTTGAAAGCTGTTAGGGCATTTTGTACAGCCAACATCTCTTTTTGATTGATGTGAAGATGCATTTGGTCTGTGGTCCATTTGCCCTGAATACATCTTCCTGCCATGTGTGCTCCCCAGGCGTAATCCGAAGCATCTGTTGTTAAAGTCGTCCTGGCTGTGGGAAGAGTGAAAGGCTGACCCTTGTTGAGGTGACATGCCTGTGCCCACCATCAAAACTCCTGTTGTAGGTAGGGAATTAGTGGTATTACGGTTTCCAAGCTGTGAGAGTGTTGAGTCCAAACACTTTTTAGGTACCATTGTAATTTCCTCATATGCAGTCTGGCATATGGAATTAGTAGTATGCAGGATGCCATGAATCCCAAGGCCTGCAGAATTTTTCTTGCAGGGAGTTGGGACTTTGTTGCCATCAATTGTAAATACTGAGTCAGTTGTCCTTGTTTGTCTGGCATGAGATAAGCCATCTGGGCCGTTGTATTTAAGCTGGCACCCAGGAATATTATCTCTTATGAGGGCACTAGTTTTGACTTATTTTCGTTTACTGTGTACCCTAGGCAACTTAACAACTTTTTTACAAATGCCAGATGCTGTAGAAGAATGTCCTTTCTCTCCGCTTGAATCAGGCAGTCGTCCAGGTATGGATATATTTGAATTCCTTTTTGTCTGCAAAATACAATTACTGGTGCCAGGCATTTTGTGAAGACCCTGGGCGCAGTAGATAAGCCAAAGGGCAGTGCAGAGAATTGATAGTGCATTGAACCAGCTATGAATCTGAGGTATCTCCTGCAATTTTGTCTGATAGGGGCATGCAGAAATGCCTCTTTGAGGTCCAAAGTAACAAGCCAAGCTTTCTTGCCCAACATGGGAAGGAGCTGCTACAGTGTCAACATTTTGAATTTCGGAACATCCAGGTAAGTATTTAGAGTAGAAAGGTCTAGTATGGGTCTCCAGGCTTTGTCCTTTCTGGGGACCAGGAAGAGTCTTGAGTAAAATCCTTGTCCTTGTTCCTGCTGTGGCACTTTTTGAATAGCTCTCATGTCCATGAGGGTTGTAATTTGTTTTTGTGCCTTTGCCCATTGATTTTGTGGCAGGTCTGGCATTCCTTTTAGCCTTGGTAAAGTGTGAAAGTGGAACCTGTAACCTTGAGACACAATATTCAGCACCCATTTGTCTTGGCTGATTGTTTGCCAATTTTGTGAAAAAAGTGCTAGTTTCCCCCCTAAGGGAGCTGCCAAAAGGGAAGAGTTTGGCATTGGAATGGGGAAGTCATTGGGACTGTTTCCTGTAAGGTTGTGAGTTGTCCTCACTTCCTTTTGGGGTTGAAGCACCCCACTTTCGTGGTCTGTAAGAGCCTTGGGGCTGAGATCTGCCTCTTGGGCGTCTGTATCTGCCTCTTTGTGGCCTGTCTGACACTGGAAAGGACCAATTTTTAGTATGCCAATTGCTGCTAAATCGAGGTGGCTGTACCTGTAAGAAATCCTTCACTGTTTGCATAGATTTTGCCTTATCCTCCATTTTCTTTAATACCTCTTCTGCCTTAACACCAAATAAAACATCTTGCTGTAAAGGGGCATCCAATAATTTTGCCTTAACATGATCTGGTAAACTTTGTTCCTTTAACCAAGCATGCCTTCAAATCACAGATCCTGTAAGTGCTGCTCTACAAGAAGCTTCTAATGAATCAAAACCACATTGCAAAGTATGCTTTCCCACTTGTTCAGCTGCATGCAATAAATCCTGCATTTCCTTATAATCAGGTTGTTCTGCACTTGTACTCATTTTCTGTTTTAACTGAGACAGTAAATATTGCTGATATTTAAGCATGTGAAACTGGCAGTTTAAAGCCCTCACTGCTAAAGTTGCAGAGGTGTAAACTTTCTTCCCCAATCTGTCTAATGCTCTAGAATCCCTGTCCGAGGGAACTGGATTTTTAGCCGTGGAGGCCTTTACCCCTTTGGTACCCTGGGAAATAGTTTCTGGGTCAGCAGCAGGGTTTTTATAAAGAAATTTGTGAGAGTCAGGGACTCTGTAGTACCTGTCTGGCTTGACTGGAGCAGGGGGTAAAGAATCAGGATTTAAACTGAATTCAGAGAACACAATATCCAGCACTAGCGGAATAGCAAGGGGCCTGTGCTGAGGCAATAAAAGAAAGTCTCTGAGCCTTTTCTTGTATTCTGAGTAATCCTGGCCCTCCCAATGGAAATGCTCCCTCACGGTATGTAAAGTTTCCCCAAAAGAGTAATCCTCCGGAGGAGAGGCTGAAGGAATTGATTCTTCAGCATCAGAGTCCTCATAGGGGGGTAAGGAGTATCCCTGGTCTGAAGAGGAATCAGAATATATGGAAACCTGGTCAGAGGAATCATAGTCTGTATCCTGCCTAGGCCTTTTATCAGGAGGGGGATGGGAGCCCCTGATCAGAGTAATTAAGTCTTTGGCCATTTTGAGCATCTGCTTTTTAGGCATGGAGGCCTGTACAGGTGAATGCTGTACTTGCTTATTTGTCTTTAATGTAGTTTTAGACTTGGCTGTAGTTGCAATGGTAAGTTGTGAAGGTCTGAAAACACCCTCAGAAGCCGATGCCTGCTCAGCGGCTCCAGACCCATCTGAAGGGTTAGTCTCCATAGGCCCAACACCTTGAGTATCCCAAGGCCTAGGCACCTCCACGTGGGAGTCGGTCGCGGCCTGTGGCTCTGAGATACCAGGTGTCAGGGGCTGCGAAAGCACCTCACTGAGAACCGGCGACTGGCCTAGAAGAGGCTTCGTCGTCTGTTTTGGGCCTCGGATGCCTGTCCTTATCCTTATCTTTGCGTTTTTTGTGAATTCCGGTCGTCGGTTGTTCCGACGGCATGGTATAATTAAACCTTCGGCCAAAATAATGGTGAGCAAAATCAAACTGACGTTTAATAGTGCGTTTGTTAAATCTAGCATAAAACCGATAACTAGTGACGTCGTGATCTGGACCTAGGCATGGAATACAGTAAGAATAAAAATCCTTATGAGATATTTGCTTCCTACAAGAAATACAATTATTAACTTTTACTGACATCGGTCTGAGGCAAGAAAAAGTTTCCCCAACAGGGTACTTAGCTTTGTTGAAGACTTCGGTTCTGAAAATCGAATTTGATCTCTCAGGAGTCGGCCGACCGGCACTTGTGAACTGCTTTTGCTTCGGGCACAGCGAGGCAAGAAAGACTAAAGAAAATGGTGTCGGCTGCTTCTTATATACCCCTGACGCACTGAAGTCAGGGAGGAGGTGACAGCAACCGACGCCGGACCAAGACTTTGGAACTCTGGCCAACTGCCCGCCTGACGGCAGGATAACCCCAAGTGTAATGACTGCAGCAGTGAAACACGATGAACATCTTCAAAAAGCTACACAACATAACTTATTACAACCAAGTGACACCTCCAGTTGTTTCTGAGTTACATCCAACTGATGCCTCTAAGTGTCAAATATTGTTTGTCTGTATTTGCATTAGTAATTCCAAAACTATGCCACATACAAAGTATTAAAAGATTTCATCTTAAAGCGTACACAGTGACAAACACAAATGTATTTATATTTGACTGTCCAGTGCAGGTAGAGAGATATTACTTTTTGTTCATATATGTATTTATATTGTCATGAATGTAATGTTTTTTTAAATATCTTAACAACCAAGTGGTACAGACAGAAAGTACAGTTGTGTACACTTACCATAAATGTAGATGTTTGAGTGTATTCACTGTTGCAGTCATCACACTTGGGTTATCTGCCTGCAGGTAGCCCTCAGTCGGCCCGAATACCAGAGTCTTTGGATTTCTGCATCGGATGCTGTCGCCTCGTCTATGACGTCAGGTCGTCAGGGGTATAAAACATGCAGCCGACACCATTACATCAGTTTTTCTTGCCCCAAATGTCAGGAGCCCCCAAAATAGGAAGCTATTAAATGGTGTGGAACACCTCCAGTAAAAAGTAAATACCCCTGCCACAGAATATGGCCATAAAGAGGATAGGTAGAAAGGATAGAGAAAGTCAGGGGGGCTGAAGGGAGAGAAACCAGGACTGCAACAGTGAATACACTCGAACATCTACATTTATGGTAAATGTACACAACTCTACTATGTTCTTTGTGTTTCACTGTTGCAGTCATCACACTTGGGTTAATTCCCAAAGCTGTGGAAGGGTGGAGGCAGTCAAGAAGTCTTAGGGCTGGCTAGCAGGCCTTGTAAGACTGCTGTAGCGAATCCAGCTCTGGATTTAGAAAAACTAGTTAAGTGGTAATGCTTGGTGAGGGTGTGTACAGAACTTCAGGTTGCAGCTTCCAGGATGTCCCTGGTAGGGACTCCTCTGAGAAAGGCTGTAGAGGTTGAGGTAGCCCTAGTGGAATGAGTTCTAATCCCCTGTGGGTTAGGTTTTACATGGTGCTTGTAGCAGAAATGGATGAAGTGTGCTATCCATTTGGAAATGGTTTGCTTTGAAATGGCCTTGCCTTCTGCCCCTGTAGCAAAGCTGACTAGCAGCTGGTCAGATTTTCTGAAAGGTTTAGTCCTGTCAAGGTAGAACCTGAGCTGTCCCTTTCCCCTTTATTCTAAGGACTGGGGAAAAAAGTTGGCAAATGGATGGATTGGTTTAAAGCCACACTGGATACCACCTTCGGCATAAATGATAGGTTAGTTATGAGGGAAACCCTGTCAGCATGGAAAATAATGAAGGGTTCCACGGCCATTACTGCCTGCAACTCAGACACTCTTCTTGCTGAAGCGATGGCTAGTAGTAAGGCTGTTTTCCAAGAAAGGAATTTTAACTTTGCTGAAGCAGCAGGTTCAAAAGGGGGAAGCGTGAGCTTCTCTGGTACAAAGTTAAGGTCCCAAGCCAGGGTGGGAGCTCTCCTAGGGGGCCTTAAATTGTTAGCTCCTCTCAGGAACAGTTTGATGAGAGGGTGAGAAAAGAGAACGAGGTGGTTCAGTATTCTAATGAGCTGAGACGGCAGAGGCATGAATCTTAATGGATGAGAAGGATAGGCCTCTGTGGAGCAGCTCTGCTAGGTAAACAAGGATTTGAGATAAGGTGGGCATGGCTGTGTCCTTTCCTTGAGACTGACTCCAAGAAGAATATCTTTTCTACTTTTCAGCATAGGATTTCCTAGTACTAGGCCTTCTGGCTTCAAGGATGATGTCCAGAACTTATTTGCTGAGGGCTGCTGGTGGTGAATTTAGGGGATAAGCCAGGCTGCAAGGTTTAGGGTTTGCAGCTGTGGATGCAAAATCTGTCCCTCCTGCTGAGACAGCAGGGAAGGGGTCTGATGCAGGTGTCAGGGTGGTGCTGCTGTCAGGCTGCGTAGGATTGGGTACCAGTGCTGGCATGGCCAGTCTGGGGCAATAAGGATTGTCCTTGGCTGGTCCTGTTTGATCTTGAGTAGCACTTTTGAGAGGGGGGGGACAGAGGAGGAAAGGCATAGATTGAGAGGTTTTCCCATGTAAAGGATAGGGCATCCACCTTCAAGGCTCTGCTGTGAGGATTCCAGGTGCAAAATTTGTTCAATTGATGGTTTTGGGGGGGGGGGGGCAAAGAAGTCTACCTCCAGTGTCCCCCACCTGTGGGTTAGAAGTCTGAATGAGCTGGGTTCCAGTTTCGGGTCTATATTAGAAGACCAAAGACACATTCTTTCGAATGCGTCTTGGTCGAACTGAAAAGGCTGAAAACGGAAAATATCGAAGCAGCTGTTAAGCAAATTTTTCACTGGGAAAGAATTCGCTTGACCTCTTCGGTACTTTGCCGTTTTTGGCACTGGAGTGCCGTCTCGGAGTTGGTATATTTATTTAAGTAGGGGGGTGTGTGGGGGGGGTGAAACCCCGCACTTAATCATCATCATCTTTCAGCTTTTCCCGTTAGGGGTCGCCACAGCGGATCATCTCTTTCCATTTCTTCCTATCCTCTGCATCTTGCTCTGTCACACCAACCGCCTGCATGTCCTCTCTCACCACGTCCATAAACCTTATCTTAGGCCTTCCTCTTTTCCTCTTACCTGGCAGCTCCATCCTTAGCATCTTTTTCCCAATATACCCATCATCCCTCCTCAGCACATGTCCAAACCAACGCAATCTCGTCTCTCTTGCTTTGTCTCCAAACTGTCCAACATGAGCTGACCCTCTAATATACTGATTCCTAATCCTATCCATCCTAGTCAGACCGAGTGCAAATCTTAACATCTTTAACTCTGCCACATCCAGCTCCGACTCCTGCCTTTTTGTCGATGCCACTGTCTCCAACCCATATAACATAGCTGGTCTCACTACCCTCTTGTAGACCTTCCCTTTCACTCTTACTGGTACCTGTCTGTCACAAATCACTCCTGACACTCTTCTCCACCCATTTCACCCTGCCTGTACTCTCTTCTTCACCTCTCTTCCACATTCCCCATTACTCTGAACTGCTGATCCCAAGTACTTAAACTCGTCCACCTTTACCAACTCTACTCCCTGCATCCTCACCATTCCTCTACCCTCCCCCTCATTTACATACATATATTCGTTTTAGCCCTGCTGACCTTCATTCCTCTGCTCTCTAGAGCATATCTCCACCTCTCCAGAGTCTCCTCAACCTGATTCCTACTCTCACTACAGATCACAATGTCATCTGCAAACATCATAGTCCACTGGGCCTCCTGTCTGATCTCATCTGTCAACCTGTCCATCACCACTGCAAATAAGAAAGGACTCAGAGCTGATCCTTGATGTAATCCCACCTCCACCTTAAACGGATCTGTCACTCCCACTGCAGTCCTCACCACTGTCACACTACCCTCGTACATATCCTGTACCACTGTTACATACTTCTCTGCCACTCCCGACTTCCTCATACAATACCACAACTCTTCTCTAGGCACCCTGTCATATGCTTTCTCCAAGTCTACAAAGACACAATGCAACTCCTTCTGACCTTCTCTGTATTTCTCCAGTAACACTCTCAGAGCAAACATTGCATCAGTAGTGCTCTTGCCTGGCATGAAACCATACTGCTGATCACTAATCATCACCTCCCTTCTTAACCTAGCTTCTACTACTCTTTCCCATAACTTCAAGCTGTGACTGATCAATTTTATCCCTCTGTAGTTACTGCAGCTCTGCACATCACCCTTATTCTTAAAGACAGGTACCAAAACACTTTTTCTCCACTCCTCAGGCATCCTCTGACTTTCCAAAATTTCATTAAACAATCTAGTTAAAAATTCCACTGCCATTTCTCCTAAGCACCTCCATGAATCCATTGGGATGTCATCTGGGCCAACAGCCTTTCCATTCTTCATCCTCTTCATAGCTGTCCTTACTTCCTCCTTGCTAATCTGTTTCACTTCCTGATTTACTATCCCCACATCATCCAACCTTCTCTCTCTCTCTCTCATTCTCTTCATTCATCAGCCTCTCAAAATACTCTTTCCATCTACTCAACACACCCTCCTCTCTTGTGAGTACCTTTCCCTCACTATCCTTTATCACCCTTACTTGCTGCACATCTTTCCCAGATCTGTCCCTCTGTCTAGCCAATCGGTACAGGTCCTTTTCTCCCTCTTTAGTGTCCAATCTCTCATACAACTCTCCATACGCCTTATCCTTAGCTTTCGCCACCTCTCTCTTGCCATGCCTCATCTCCTTATACTCATGTCTACTTTCTTCATCTCTTTGACAATCCCACTTCTTCGCAAGCCTCTTCCTCTGTATACTCTCCTGTACTTACTCATTCCACCACCAGGTCTCCTTGTCCTCCTTCCTCTGTCCAGATGTCACACCAAGCACCTTTCTAGCAGTCTCCCTTACTAGTTCTGCTGTAGTTACCCAGCTATTCGGTAACTCTCCACTGCCTCCCAGTGCCTGTCTTAACTCTTCCCTAAACTCCACTTCACAATCACCCTTTTTTAACTTCCACCATTTAATCCTTGGCACTGCTTTCACACTCCTCCTCCTCTTCTTGATCACCAACGCCATCCTACAGACCACCAATCTATGCTGCTTAACTACACTTTCCCCTGCCACCACTTTACAGTCTCCAATCTCCTTCAGACTGGCTCTCCTACATAGGATAAAATCCACCTGTGTGCATCTTCCTCCACTCTTGTACGTCACCCTATGCTCCTCCCTCTTCTTAAAATACGTATTCACCACAGCCATGTCCATCCTTTTCGCAAAATCCACAATCATCTGACCTTCTGCATTCCTCTCCTTAACACCATACCTACCCATCACTTCCTCATCCCCTCTGTTCACTTCACCAACATGCCCATTAAAGACCGCTCCAATCACTAGTCTCTCACCCTTGGGTACACTCACCACAACTTCATCCAACTCACTCCAAAATTTCTCTTTCTCATCCATCGCACACCCAACTTGTGGAGCATATGCACTAACAACATTCATCATTACACCATCAACTTCGAGCTTCATAAACATCACTCTGTCAGACACTCTCTTCACGTCTAAAACACTCTTGGCATATTGTTCCTTTAGTATAACCCCTACCCCATTTCTCCTGCCATCCACACCATGATGGAACAATTTGAACCCATTTCCTAAACACCTGGCCTTACTTCCCTTCCATCTGGTCTCTTGCACGCACAATATATCAACCTTCCTTCTCTCCATCATATCAGCTAGCTCTCTTCCTATACCAGTCATACTGCCAACATTCAAAGTTCCTACCCTCACTGCTACTTTCCTAACCTTCCTCCTCTCTTCCTGCCTTCGGGCATGCCTTCGCCCTCCTCTTCTCCTTCGGCCAACAGTAGCCCAATAACCCCGCACTTAATGTAATGTGTAATTGATTTTTTTTTTTTGTTGGAATAGCTGTTCTGACACTTCAACATTGTAAGCTTTCGCTTACATAGGGTCGATTAAACACCGTTCACTTTTTTAAGTGTTCGGTGATTTAATATAGGCCCCCAGTTTCCACTCATGTGGGTCCAATAGATTTCTGCTTAAGTTGTCTGCCAGTGCATTTTGTTTGCTTGGCAGGAATTGAGCTTGCAGGTGCACTTGGTTGCTCAAGGCTGTGTTCCATAGGGCCATGGCTAACCTGCAGATTGGGTAGGAATGAGTTTATGTACCACTTAACTGTGGTGTTGTCTGTCTTTATCAGGAGCTGTCCTCGAAGGATAAGGTATTTGAAGGCTGTAAGAGCATTCTGTACAGCTAACATCTCTTTTTGATTGATATGCAGGGGAATTTGTCCTGGGCTCCATTTGCCTTGAATGCATTTGCCTGCCATGTGAGCCTCTGATGCATCTGTTGTCAGTGTTTGGACGGCGAGGGGTTGAGTGAAAGGAAGCCCCTTGTTCTGGTTGCATGCTTCTGCCCACCAAATGAACTCTGCCCTTAGACAAGGTATGACAGGAATCACTGTTTCCAGATCCTGAGAATGTTGACACCAGAGACTTTTTAAGTACCATTGAAGTTTCCTCATATGCAGTCTTGCATATGAAATTAGCAGAATGCATGAGGCCATGAACCCCAGGGCTTGCAGTGTTTTCCTTGCAAATAGATGGGTTTTTGTGGACCTTAGCTTGAAGTAGTTTGTCAAATAGATCTGTTTTTTTGAGTGAGGAATGCCATCTGGGAAGTTGTGTTCAAACTTGCTCCCAGGAATACAATTTTTTGACTGGGCACCAGTTGTGATTTCGTTGATGGTGAACCCCACTGAAGTTGAGTCTTTTTACAAATGCCAGGTGCTGAAGGAGCAATTCCTGACTGTCCACCTGAATCAGGCAATCATCCAAATATGGGTAAATTTGAATATTTCTCTGTCTGCAGTATGCAATGGCTGGAGCCAGGCACTTTGTGAATACCCTGGGAGCAGTAGATAAGCCAAAGGGAAGTGCAGAGAAAGTACAGTTGTGTACACTTACCATAAATGTAGATGTTCGAGTGTATTCACTGTTGCAGTAATTTCATTTGGGGTAATCTGTTGGCAGGTTGCCCTCAGTCGGCCTGAATTCCAAAATTCTTCTCTTCCATGACGTCAGGTCGTCAAGGGTATAAAACATGCAGCCGACGCCATTTTCTTTAGTTTTTCTTGCCCCCGATGTCAGGTGCCCCCAAAAAGGTAGCAATATTATATATATATATATATATATATATATATATATATATATATATATATATATATATACATGCATCAGTATAAACTTTACCTTCATCAACAAGCAAATACACCACATAAGTTGTAGAAGATAGTGAAGGAAAGATAAACTGTAGATTGACAGGGTTACCTGGACTGCAACAGTGAATACACTCGAACATCTACATTTACGGTAAGTGTACACAACTGTACTATGTTCTTCGTGTTTCACTGTTGCAGTCATTACATTTGGGTAGAATCCCAAAGCTATGGTTGGGAGGCTGGAGATAAACAGCATTAGGTGCGGCTATAAGGCCCTGCAGCACTGCAGTGGCAAAGCCTGCCCTGGACTTAGAGTAGAGAGGCAAATGGTAATGCTTTGTAAAGGTGTGAACAAAACTCCAAGTAGCAGCCTCTAGAATGTCTTTGGGTTGGTACTCCTCTGAGAAAGGCTGCTGAAGTAGCTGCAGCTCTGGTGGAATGAGACCTAATGCCCTTGGGCACAGGTTTACCATGGTGTAAGTAGCAGAAGCAGATGCAGTGGCTTATCCACTTTGAAACTGTCTGCTTTGAGATGGCCTTTCCTTCTGATCCTGCAGCATATGACACTAGTAATTGCTCAGTTTTTCTTAGAGCTTTAGTCCTGCTCAAGTATAATCTTAGCTGTCTGTGTACGTCCAAGGAATGCAGAATTCTCTCCCCTTTGTTCTGTGGATTTGGATAAAAAGTTGGCAGATGAATTGTTTGGTTAAGAGCCACAATGGAAACCACCATTGGCATAAAAGTAGGATTTGTCCGCACAGACACCCTGTCTGGGCAAAATATGATAAAAGGCTCTACAGCCATGACGGCCTGTAGCTCTGAAACTCTTCTTGCTGAAGTAATTGCTAGTAGCAAAGCTGTCTTCCATGATAAGAACTTTTTATCAGCGGTAGTGGCTGGTTCAAATGGAGGCAGGGTGAGCTTTTCCAACACATAATTGAGGGCCCATGCAGGTAATGGTGATCTTCTAGGAGGCCTTAAATTTTTGGCTCCTCTAAGATACTGCTTTAGTAAAGGATGAGAAAAGATTGGTGGCTCTGTATTGTAATGAGCCGAAATGGCTGAGGTAGGGATTTTGATTGATGAGAAAGATAGGCCTTTGTCAAGCATCTCAGTTAAGTATTGTAATATCTGAGGAATATGTGGTTCTGCTGCATCAGTTCCTTGTGCTTGATTCCAAGCATAGAATCTCTTCCATTTGTCAGCATAAGATTTTCTAGTACCAGGCCTTCTGGCTTCCAAAATGACATCCATCACAGCTTTACTGAGAGGTGTCGTTCGTATGATTACATGATTAGCCATGCTGCCAGGTTCAGAGTCTGTAGCTGATCATGCAGGATCTGACTGTTCTGCTGGGACAGTAGTTGTAGTCTTTGAGGCAAAGTCCAAGCTGGGTATTGAGACAAGTTTCTTAGGATTGGGTACCAGTATTGGTGGGACCAGTCCGGGGCAATTAATATCATCTTTGGCTTCTCTTGTCTGACTTTTAGGAGGACCTTGGGTAGAAGAGGCAGAGGAGGAAAGGCGTAAACTGACAGGTTTTTTCAACTGAAGGATAGGGCGTCCACTTTCCATGCTTGTCTGTGATAAATCCTTGTGCAGAATCTTTCCAATTGATAATTTTGAGGAGAGGCAAATAGATTTATGTCTTGGCTCCCCATTTCCCTGTTATCATGCTGAATACTTGTGGATTTAGTTTCCACTTGTGAGGATCCATAAGGTTTCTGCTTAAATCGTCTGCCAGAGTGTTATGTTTTCCTGGCAGGAATTGAGCTTGAAGATGTATTTGGTAGGTCAAAGCTGTGTCCCACAGTGCCATGGCTAATCTGCAAAGGGGGTATGAGTGTGTGCCCCCTTGCTTGTTTATATACCACATGACTGTGGTGTTGTCCGTCTTTATCAGTAGTTGTCCTGGATGAAGTAAGTCCTTCAAGGCTGTTAGGACATTTTGAACAGCTAGCATCTCTTTCTGCCTGATATGTAGATACATTTGTTTTGGTGCCCATATGCCCTGAATGCATCTTCCTGCCATGTGTGCCTCCCAGGCATAATCTAATGCGTCTGTTAAGGTTTGGTTGGCAGGAGGTAGAGTGAAGGGCCGTCCCATGTTTTGGTGACAGGCCTTTGCCCACCATAGAAACTCCTGTTGCAGGCAGGGAATGAGAGGAATCATTGTTTCCAGACTGTGTGAATGTTGACTCCATAAACTTTTTAGGTACCACTGAAGTTTCCTCATATGCAGTCTTGCATATGGAATTAGTAGGATGCAGGATGCCATGAAGCCCAGAGCCTGCAGTATTTGTCTTGCTGAAGACTGGGTTTTTGTTGCCATCAGTTTGAAATAAGTAGTCAGTTGCCTTTGTTTGTCTGGCGTGAGGTAAGCCATCTGGACAGTTGTATTCATGCTTGCACCCAGGAATGTTATCTTTTGAGAGGGTACCAGTTGTGATTTATTTTCATTTATTGTGTACCCTAGGCATGTTAGAAGCCTTTTCACAAATGCCAGGTGTCGAAGAAGAGTGTCCTTGTTCTCTGCTTGAATGAGACAGTCGTCCAAGTAAGGATATATTTGTATACTTCTTTGTCTGCAAAATGCAATTACTGGTGCCAGGCACTTTGTAAAGACCCTGGGTGCAGTAGATAAGCCAAAGGGCAGTGCAGAGAATTGGTAATGCATTAAGCCAGCCTTGAATCTGAGGTATCTTCTGCACGACTGTCTTACTGGGATATGCAGGTATGCCTCTTTTAGGTCTAAACTCACCAGCCAAGCATTCTTGCCCAGCATGGGCAGAAGCTGCTGCAAAGTCAGCATTTTGAATTTTGGAATGTCCAGGTATGTGTTCAAAATCGATGAATCCAATATTGGCCGCCAGGCCTTGTCCTTTCTGGGTACCAAGAACAGTCTTGAGTAAAAACCTTGTCCTTTTTCCTGTTCTGGTACTGTCTGAATGGCCCCCGTATCCATGAGGGACATAACCTGTTTCTGCGCCTCTGCCCATTGATTTTTTGGCAGATCTGGCCAACCATTTGCCATTGCAGAGTGTGGAAATGGAATCTGTATCCCTGTGATACGATGTTTAGTACCCACTTGTCCTGGGTTAATAACTGCCAATTTTGAGCAAAAAGTGCTAATTTCCCCCCTATGGGTGCTGCCAAAAGATAAGTGCTTGGTGTAGGCAGAGGGAAGTCATTGGGATAGCTTTCTGTGGGTCTGCGCTTTATCTCCTCCATATTTGGAGGTGGATGCACCCCATTGCTTTGACCTGTATGAATCTTGCGCCTGGTATCTGGAACCCTTAGGGCATCTGGATTTGCCCCTCTGAGCTCTGTCTGACACAGGAAAGGACCAATTTTTTGTAGACCAGTGTCTACTGAATCTTGGTGGCTGCACTTGTAAGAAGTCTTTAACAGTTTGCATAGACTTAGCTTTGTCTTCCATTTTCTTTAAAACCTCTTCTGCCTTAATACCAAACAGAGAATCATGCTGTAAAGGTGCATCTAGCAATTTAGCTTTAACATGATCAGGCAAATTTTGTTCCTTTAACCAGGCATGCCTCCTAATCACAGATCCAGTAACTCCGGCCCTGCAGGAGGCCTCTAAAGAATCAAAACCAAATTGTAAAGTATGTTTACCAACTTGTTCAGCTGCATGCAATAATTCCTGCAATTCTTTATTTTCTGCACATTCTGAAATCAACATAATTTTCTGTTTCAGCAATCCTATAACATGTTGTTGGTACTTAAGCATATGAAATTGACAGTTTAAGGTCCTGATAGCCAAGGTTGCAGATGTATAAACCTTTTTTCCCCATCTGTCCAATGCCCTTGAATCTCTGTCAGAGGGGGTAGGATGTTTTGCTGTTGAGGCCTTAACTCCCTTTGGACCCTGTGAAATAGTTTCAGGATCAGCAGCAGGGTTTCTAAATAAAAATTTATGTGAGGCAGGGACCCTGTAATATCTGTCAGGCTTACTGGGAGCCAGAGGTAAGGAGTCAGGGGTCAAGCTTGACTCCGAAAACACATCATCCACAATGTCTAAAACATGGGGAATGGCCAAAGGCTTGTGCTGAGGGAGAAGAAGGAAATACCTGAGCCTCTTTTTTGATTCTGAGAAGTCTTGACTCTCCCAGTGAAAATGCTCCCTCAAAGTATGCAAGGTTTCTCTAAATGAATAATCCTCAGGAGGAGATGCAGATGGAATAGACTCCTCAGCATCTGAATCCTCACAGGGAGGTAAAGATAATTCCTGATCAGAAGAGGAATCAGAAGAAATAGAAACCTGATCTGAAGATTCACAATCAGTGTCTTGCCTAGGCCTCTTATCTGGAGGGGGATGGGTACCCCTGATCAAGGTAATAAGGTCTTCAGCCATTTTGATCATCTGTTTTTTAGGCATAGAGGCCTGTGCACTTGGCTCATGCGTCAGTTTTTTTGTTTTAGAAGTTGCTTTTGTCTTTGATTTTGCAGCTGTCATCGGTTTGATATACAAATGTTGAGGTCTGAATACACCCTCAGAAGCCGGTGCCTGCTCAGTGGCTCCGGACCCATCCGAGGGAGATACACCTGTCGGTCCAATACCTTGAGCACCTTGCAGCATGCCGGACTCCACATGGGTGTCGGTAGAGGCCTGCGACTTGAAGGTAGCGGGTATCAGGGGCTGCGAAAGCGTCTCACTGAGTACCGGCAACTAGCTTAGGAGAAGCTTCGTCATCAGTTTTGGATCTCGACTGCCTTTCTCTGTCCTTTTCTTTGCGTTTTTTATGTACTCCGGTAGTCGGATTGCTATCCAACGAAATTTCTGGGTAGTTAAATCTGTTTCCAAAATACTTTGATGCAAAAATATACCGACGCTTAATAGTGTGTTGGTTAAATCTAGCACAAAACCGACAGCCAGGCACGTTGTGATCAGGGCCTAGGCAAGGAATAAAGTATAAATGGAAATCTTTATGAGTTATTTGCTTCCCACAAGTAATACAATTAAAAACTTTTTATGACATCGGTAAAAAGCAAGAAAAAAGTTTCCCCAACGGGGTACTTAGCTTTAGTGAAGACTTCGGTTCTGAAACTCAAACTCGAATATTTCAGTAGTCGGCTGACCGGCACTTGCGAAATGCTTCTGCTTCGGGCACCGCACGGCAAGAAAGACTAAAGAAAATGGCGTCGGCTGCATGTTTTATACCCCTCACGACCTGACATCATGGAAGAGAAGACCGCAACCAACGCAGGACCCAAGACTTTGGAATTCAGGCCGACTGAGGGCAACCTGCCAGCAGATTACCCCAAATGAAATGACTGCAACAGTGAAACACGAAGAACATCTGATCATGCATAGAGCCTGCCCTGAAACGTAGATATTTTCTGCAAGACTCCCTTATGGGGATGTGCAGATAAGCTTCTTTTAAGTCTAGGGTGGCTAACCAGGCATCCTTGGCTAGTATAGGAAGAAGCTGTTGCAGCAAAAGCATTTTAAATTTTGGGACCAACAGAAAGGTGTTGAGGATTGAGAGATTCAGGATAGGGCACCAAGAGCTCTCTTTTTTGGGCACCAGGAACAGTCTGGAGTAGAAACCTTGTCCCCTTTGTCCTACTGGAACAGGTTGAGCAGCCCTGATATTTATAAGGGAAAGTACTTGTTTTTGAGCCTCTGCCCACTGGTTTGGAGGAATGTCTGGCAAGCCGCTTGGGGTTGGCAGTGAGTGGAAATAGAATCTGTATCCCTGGGATACAATGTTTAGAACCCATTGGTCCTGAGTAATGGATATCCAGTTTTTTTGCATGAAGGGTGAGCTTTCCTCCTAGGGGTGCAAGTACTTGGGCATGGTTGGGAAGGATGACTGAGAAGTCATTGTGAACGTTTTCCATAAGGGGGTGGGTTACCACTCCTTGTTTTTGAGGTGGGAGCACTCCATTGTTTAGATCTCTGCATACCCTGAGACTGTAATCTTGGTGGTCTGTTTCCCCTGAGTTTGGACTGAAAAGGCCTGGGAGGGACTGGAAAGGACCAGTTTTTAGAAGGCCAGTGCCTTTTGAATCTAGATGGCTGCACCTGTAAGAAATCTTTGACAGTTTGCATAGAGTTTGCTTTTTCCTCCAGCTTTTTAAGAACTACTTCTGCTTTTATGCCAAACAAATTATCCTGGTTTAATGGAGCATCTAGTAATTTTGCTTTGACATGGTCTGCCAACATCTGTTCCTTCAGCCAAGCTTGCCTTCTCAGTACAGACCCAGTGACAGCAGCCCTGCAAGATGCTTCTAAGGCATCAAACCCACACTGTAAATTATGTTTACCAACTTGGTTTGCAGAATGCATTAACTCTTAAAAATCTTTATTTTCTGCACAATCTGGAAGTAACATCATTTTTTGTTTGATTAGTTCCATAATATGTTGCTGGTACTTCAAAATGAGAGACTGGCAATTCAAAGCCCTAACAACAAGAGTTGCAGAGGTATACCTTCTTACCCCATCTATCTAAAGCTCTGGAATCCCTGTCTGAAGGGGTAGAGTTTCTGGCTGTAGAAGCCTTAATGCCTTTAGGTCTCTGGGAAATGGTCTCTGGATCAGGAGTAGGATTCTTAAAGAAAAACTTGTGAGAGTCAGGTACTCTGTAGTACCGGTCAGGTTTCCTAGGGGCTGGTGGTAAAGTGTCGGGAGTAAGACTGGATTCCATGAAGACATCATCTACAATATCCAGGACAGGGGGTATAGCTAGAGGCCTGTGCTGAGGCAAATCTGAAACTTCTCTTTTTGGACTGAGGATAGTCCTGGCATTCCCAGCGGAAATGCTTTCTTAAGGTATGCAAGGTTTCACCAAAAGAAAAATCCTCTGGAGGGGAGGCAGAGGGAATGGAATCCTCTGCATCTGAATCCTCATAGGTAGATAAGGGTACGTCCTGGTAATCCAAAGGGTCAGAGTCATCGGACTCCTGGTCTGTAGAATCAGAAGGAAATTCAATTATTTGTCTTTTAGCAGGGGAAGGCTGGCTTCCCCTAATCAGGGTAATAAGGTCTTCTGCCATTCTAAGCATCTATTTTTGTGGCAAGGGAGCTTGAGCATGCGCTTTGGTCATCGGTTTTCTAGGTGTAGTGCGAACTCTGGGCCCGAGAAACTTGCTAGTTCTAGCTAAAAATGAAATTGTCTGTTTAATACGAACATCGGTAGATCGGAAAACACGCTTAGAAGCCGGTGCCTGCACAGCGGCTCTGGACCTATCCAAGGTAGAGACATCCACAGGTTCCATAGTCGAAGAAGCATCTCACGGCATACCGGACTCCAAATGGGTCTCAGCAGAGGCCTGAGAATCTGTAGAAGTGGGCATCAGGGGCTGCGAAAGCGCCTCACTGAGTACTGGCGACTAGCTTAATGGAAGCGTCGTCGGCAGTTTTGGACCTACGTGGTCTGTCTCTGTCTTTATCCTTACGTTTTTTTCGTAAGATCGGTAGTCGGATGGCTTATCAAAGCCATTTTGGAATACGGAGAACAAGAGCGGAAGAATTTAGTGACAGATAGCTCGACAACAAATGGCGGTAAACAAGGCACAAAACTTGACAGTGATGAATGTCGTGGTCTGGGCCTAAACAGATGACGCAGTAAGAAAGAAAAATCTCTGTGAGGTATTTGCTTTCCACAGGCTAGACAATTGTTAACTTTTTCTGACACCAGTTAGAGCAAGAAAAAAGAATCCCCAACAGGGTACTTAGCTTTAGAAGACTTCAGGTCTGAAACTCGAAAAACGAAAATTTCAGGAAGCAGCCGACTGGCACTTGCGAAATACTTCTGCTTCGGGTTCCTCCATGGCAAGAAAGACTGATGTAATGGCATCGGCTGCATGTTTTATACCCCTGACGACCTGACGTCATGAAAGAGGTGACAGTATCCGACGCAGAAATCCCAAGACACTGGTATTCCGGCCGACTGAGGGCTACCTGCAGGCAGATAACCCAAGTGTGATGACTGCAACAGTGAAACACGAAGAACATCTGCTTAGCTTCATGTAAAAGTTTTCAGCTGGATGAACAAAATGCTGCTAACAATTTATGTGTAACTTGAGTGGTTGCTGAGATAATGTAAGTTGTTTACAAAATATAACAAACTTAATAGTCACTGTATGTACTGTGACTTATGAAGTCCCATTTAAGGCCTAAAGCCTTAAGAATAATTAACACTATAACAATAGTCTGTGCCGAAGAGTTTGCCATTTACACTTCTTTAATAACCCCTACAGTTCCAGAGATATGAACATTTGTTTGAAATTTGTAGACATAACTTGATTCTATAAAAAAAGCTTAGGATTCGCCATTTGGAAGTTACAGAGATCATTTAATTTTACAGGGAATGAGATAAGGAAGAAAGCCATAGCAAAAGTCAGGAAAACAACACCCAACAGGATAAAATCTCTCATCAATCTAAACCATCAGCTTAAGAATGGAAATCAGGAGGTCTACTAAAGCTAATTTTGATGTAAAATAGTGGTTAAGTTGTCTACCTCACAGACATAATGCACCAGGTTTGATTCTCACCTTTGAGGGGAAATTGGATAGGGTTAAAATGGTCAGCAAGGGCAGCTAGCCTAGTACTTCTCTATGACCCTATGAAACCTCCAGACACTGTATCCATCCCAGTTCAGTTTTGTCATGGGAAGAGAAAGCTTACTCAGTTTGGTAGACTTTTACAAAAAGGGCACCAAGGCAATGGACAAGTGCAAAAAGGTGCAAAATGCCTACCTGGCATTTGATATAATACTAAAAATAGAATAAACCAAGCAACGCTAATACTAAACAAATGTTTAATAAAACAGAGCCTTCAGGTCAAACAAACCCATACACTGACGAAGGGTTAGTTTGACCTGAAAGCTCTGTTTTATTAAACAAGTATTAGCTTTGCTTGGTTTATTCTATTTTTAGTACTGGTTCTACTGACTAAGCTTTGTTCTACAATTGTTTGGTTGCACTGAGATTTAATATAATACCCCGTTCAGACAGTGTAAACAAACTCATGAAATTAAACATAAACCCATGTTATACATTGGATTTCTATATGACTCTCAGCTAGGACTCAGGAAGTTAGGATAAGGGAGTCCACCTCCACAAAGAGGCCGGTCAGTAGCAGTATCCATCAGGGCTCAGTGCAGGGTCCTTCCATTTTGACATTTACTTCTCAGAAGTTAAGGTCAACATCAAGAGCCTCTAGCTGACCAAGTCTGCAGATGATTGTAAACTAGGAACAGTCACAGAATTCCACCAAGGCACTAGTATTCTCCAGGAAGGGCTAATACAGACAAATAACTGGTCCCATAGACACAGTTTAAAACTCAATGCCAAGAACTGCATTATAGTACACTTTGGGAAATCAGCCACCCCAGGAACTTACTTAATTGATAACACACCCCTAACAGCCAATCCAGTAGTCATGGATTTGGGGATGTATGTAGACAGTAACCTGGCTTTTGACCAACATGTATCTAAGGTAGTATGGAAATATTTCTATACTGCTCAACTTATAAGCAAGGGTATGGCATCTAGATCCAAGAAAGTCATAATTCTACTGTACTCTGTCATCAAACCCATCTTTAAGTCCAATGCCCCCTTCATATGCAACAACTGGAAAGTCTACGGAAGTTCTTCACAAAACAAAAAAAATTCGGGTGTTAACAACATGTCATATGCAGATTGCATGAAAGTCATAGCCCTGTACTCTCCTACAGAATGTTGAGGGGTGATCTATGACTGGCATGGATCCTGCTCTGATGAACCTCTTGTGTATCTGCAAAACAAACAGCATCAGAGCTACTTGATTCAGGGGCTTTAACCTTGTTTTCTACATAAGCAGGGCATGTTAGAGGGACATGTATGTGTCTCAGAGAATACCTCTTCTCTGGGACAGGCTTCCCATCCATGTGAGACAGAATTCTTCCCTGACCTTATTTAAGCATAACCTGGACCAGTGGATGATAAGTCATGAATTCACCCCTGTCAGTCAGCCATATATCTAATGAACAGAGGCAACCTGCAAATGTTTGACCACAAATGCCCTAGCATACACATACCCCTAAAAATAACCTCTAGGGCACCAAACTTGGGTACATTTGGGATGCATGACTAAGCTTAAAAAGGTCTTTGTGATCATTAGCCTAATTTATACCTATGAACCTAAAAGAATTGTGCCTGGGATAAGATGGCAGGGAATATGTCTGAATACGAGCCATACAATCACAGGTAAGTCTGGTGAGAAGACATGGGGATCAGTTCAAGGAATAAGAGGACACAGCCAAAGAAGGGAAGCCAGCAATCTATACTAAATGTTAACCATCTATGTGCTCCATGTTGTACCATTTTTTCCCTTTTTTTACTTAATTAACTTTGTATCAGTCTGTGACTTATTCCTCATAAGTCACTGTCAAAGCTGGCAATCATGGTTTGGCTATGTATGTTGAGACTGCTGGGATAATACAATGGCCTGTGGCCACTAAAATTGGTATCTGCTTTGGGGGGAGTAACACATCTGGAGCATGACATAAGTACACCCTGGAAAAAAAAGACAATTGGAATGACATAAGCACTGTCTATAGAATTTGACATTGTTAGTAACCCACTTGTTAACATTCATTGGTATTTCACAACGGTACACCAACATTGGTAATGGAACAGGTTCTGTTGTTACTACGCATGGTAACACCTACTTGAACATGTTTCAATTATAAATTTGAAGGCTGGCCTCCCATATGGTCATGTAAATAATTATATCAGTAGAATTAGACAATATTATTTATAATGCCTGTGCTATCTGGGAAGGATACATCTTATGGAAATCTAATTATTTACTTCCATATTCAGACCACACTGAGGGAGCACAGAACAGGGTGGTACATAGAATGAGGGATATAAACAAACAGGACAGCATGATAAGTGACATTCTCAGTCATGTTCATGTCTGCAATTACTCTTGTCTTTTGCAGAATACATTTGCTTACATATTCCCATTGTATCTTTTCACTGTGGGAGCAACTTCACAACCACCATGCATTAAAAGACATGCCACCCACAAGGGAGAGGGATTTGGGGCAGAGCAGAACAGTTCTGAGCCACAGCCCACAGTTTCTGGAACAAACCCTGGATACAGGACTCACTTAAAAACAAGGGATAAAATATGAATAAAATGCGGCCCCTCTTAAAATATAAAACAAGCACAGATAAATACAGATAAGGATATACTAAACTACGTTACTATACCTTAGCCTAAGAATAAGTTTAATACTAGTAACAGAGTTTTAACCTGGATATAAATCAGCTCCAAGATAATAAATCAATTTATATTCAGCTAAATCAACCAATAAATCAGTATCATTATTGATGAATAATCATTTATTAGATTAAATAATTAATTTACTTCTTGTACTATTTAAATGATTACTGCATCTCATGCTTTTATTCATTGACAAAGAGCTAGTCTCGAAAGCTTTGTGTGTTCACATTTTTATTGGATATTTTGGCATTCCCTGTTTTGTCTTTCTTAGTGAAATCACTACAGATTGAAGATGGTGGACAGCTGCCTATTGTTGAAACTTGGATCCAAGCTCCAGCTATTTTCATTGTCAGCTTACCATGACTGATCTGTTTTGGACATTTAACTAAGGACATACAATCAAACTAATAATGAGATTTGCCTGCTGTTTTTATGCATGTCTGCTATTTTGAAGATCTGCATTTTGGTTAGCATCCACATGCAGCGCATTCATGATGTGGAAGGTCACCTAATGGTTTAAGAATGTAACTCTTACTAGGTGACACATTCCTTTGTTAATTACTTTATCTCACTGTGCATGAGAACTTTTGTTTTGCCTTAGTTGTTTTGTTTTTAGTAAAGTGTTGCTGATATTTGACTCTGGGAATCGGCTTGGTGCAACCTTAACCATAATCAATGTTTTGGATATACTATCATTGAGACCCATTATAGAGTACAGTACAATGCCCCTTTTGGAATGTACCTCACAAGACATCTGCAGCAGCTGGAAAGGCCACAGAAGTACCTCACAAAGAGGATTACTGGGCTCAAACAAATGCCCTACACTGACCGCCTCAAAAAACTCCAGCTTTACTCCGTAGCATATTGCCTACTCCGAGGTGATCTCTGCCTAACATATAAAGCTTTGTCAAACCCAGAGCTGTTGGACATGCTACATCTAAAGAAATCCCAATCCCGCCGAGTTACATGCTCTAGGGACCTAAACCTTGTCACCCCAACAATCAGGACATGCTGGAGGGATAGATTCCTGTCCCAGAGACTTCCCATACTCTGGAACAGGCTACCCATCTATGTCAAGCAAAGTTCTTCATTAGCACTCTTCAAGAAAAATCTTGATGAGTGGATGGGAAATAGGAAATACACCCTGGGGATCACTTCTGTGTCTCTGCTCGACAGTGGCACAGGAAAATAACTTTTTTGGGTGGCGTAAGCCAGGGAACCTTGTTGGCTAGGCTTACGTAGGCTCTTGGGCTTATAGCCTAGTACCTACCTATGAACCTATGAACCTGGATACCTTGTAACCGGTACTGGATTTAAAATGTCAGCTGGTACGTTCTATGATTTTTGGATAATTTACTACCTGTAAGAACACGCTAGGAAGTCCTTCCTTTACATTTCCAACTGTTTGTCTGCTCAGTTTCCTTTGACTGACCGCTGAAGGTAGTTTCTATCTCATGGTATGCTAACTACAGTACAGGGTGGACTAGTTTGGAGGACAGTTTTCTAGGTTTTCTCAGTGTGCATATTATGACCAAAACAAAACTTTGTTGTTATCATTCCTGGCCACCCTGGCTGATGCTGGACCATTTTTGTATTTTGGTCACGGCAAACATTAATTTTTAAAGTTATCAGTAGGCAAAAAGTTTCTTTGGATATAGTTTATTTCCAGGCTTTGACCTTTTGTCTTCAGTTTTGTAAGAATGTGTTTCTGGTTATTTTAGACAATTCTAAACAGATGCTTTATTTTGTTATATTAATTATCCATTTGTGTAGCTTATTTTTAGATGTCTGGGTATATGGATTGGTTTTACAGTGGGCATCTTTTATTCATTCTCATTGGTATTCTTATTCACTTCTGTAACACTGCTTAAGAAATAGGTACTACAATGAATATGAACTAGTAGGAATTTCAGCAAGCTCATGAAACTTTGGAGCTAAGGAAGTTCCTACTCACCCTCAGTGATAGGCAATGCTGAAGTTAGTATTTTTAGAGGTGGGGTGGGTGCAGGGGGCTTGCACCCTGCAAAAATGTGTTATCTCTTCAAGTCAACATTATCTCTTTTTTCTAAAGTTTGTCAGACTACTGTCAGGTCAGTGGAATCCTATGCATCCATGGGAAATGTCTTATTTGCACAGCTACTGAAAATGAAGTCCCTTATGAAGCACAACTTCTGGTATAATCCAAGGTGTAGATATACTGGTTATTCAACTACTGGCTTCAATTAAGTGTTTCTGTTATAGGATGAGTACTATATTCAGGAGAAAAATCAGAGTCAGTGTTGTAGTTAGAATGCATCAGTACTTTTCCTGGTTAGTGTTTCCAAGCGCCAACAACAATGGAATTTCATATGTTTTAATGAATCCGTTATAGATTATAGATAGTCCAAGTAGAAGTAAAGAATAGTTGTGTAACAACTTACCATAACCTTAGATGTCCTTCTCTTCTATGTTGCAGTATTCATAACAGTAGGGAGTTGCTGCTTGCAGCGCCACTGTCCGGCCAGTATACCAAAGTCCAAGTTCCAGGGCGGCACGTGTGACATCTATCACCAGGGCCATAAAATGACATTAGGTATAAAAGTGACGCCTGCACATACCCTCATCAGAATTGTTTTGCCACATACAGTAGTGCCTGTGAGGTTTGACCAGGAGGGTCCTAGTATGAGACCCTTAGACTTACATGTAGGCCAGTCTCAGGGCAGTAGGATGGCTGTGTAGGTTGAGACCAAGGGAGATGATGGCAATGTGCCCACAGGAGATATCTGGAATAGTAGTTAGAAAGAGACAGAGGGTAGGTGGGTTGGACTGAATACTGGAACATAGAAGAGAAGGACATCTAAGGTTATGGTAAGTTCTTACACAACTATTCTATGTCCTTCTATTCTGATGTTGCAGTATTCATAACAGTAGGGAGAGTACCAGAGCTTTAAGTATGAACCTGGGAGGAGGAAGGGGTCCTGTGGTCAAGGAGACCCTGTAGGATAGTCCTGGCAAATCCTGCTCTAGCACGGGATGCTATGTCCAACTTGTAGTGTTTGGTGAAGGTGTGTACTGAGGTCCAAGTAGCTGCTTCTTAAATGGAAGAAGAATCTATGCCTTTGAAGAAGGCAGTAGAGGAAGCAGCTGCTCTGGTAGAATGAGGCTTAATATTGCCTTGTAAGGATTTCCCATGGTGGGAGTAGCACAAGGAAATGGACTTAGAGATCCATGAGGCAATGGTTTGCTTAGAGACCGCATTCCCTAGGGCTCTGGGATGGAAGGAAATAAATAACTGATCTGACTTCCTTATATCTTTGGTTTTGTCTAAGTAGTATCAAAGTGGTCTGCGTACATCCAGGGAATGTACGGTCCTTTCTAAGGCATTTTGTGGTTGAGGATAAAAAAACTGGTAGGTTAATGGATTGACTCAATGAGAGTTCATTAACTACCTTGGGCATGAATGAAGGGTTGTTCCTGAGGACTACTCTGTCCTTGTGGAAAACAAGGTAGGGAGATGTGGCCATCAGGGCTTGGATCTCCGAAACCCTCCGGCAGAGGTGAGGGCTACTAGCAAGACTGTTTTCAATGTGCAAAGTTTCAAGGAAACAGAGTGTGTGCTGGTTCAAAGGGGTGAGGGTAGCTTTTCTAATACAAAGTTTAGGTCCCACGGAGGGGGGATTTGATGCGGAGGACTCTCTTCAGAAAGAGTTTGACTTCCAGTCTGGATGCCAGAGGAGGTGAAATGGGCAGATAGGCAGAAATGGCAGACAAATGGACTTTGATTGAAGAATATGTTAGTCCTGACTGGAGTAGCTCACATAAGTAGGATAGGACCCTTGGAATGGGGGCAGTGAGGGGGTCCTGGTTGTTCCTATGATACCAGTTGGAGAATCTGTGCCACTTAGCTACACAGTTTCTCCTAGTGCTAGGTTTTCTGGCCTCCTGCAGAATATTGAGTACATCCTCTGAATAAAGGTGCCTGTAAGGGATCAGAATCCTATCACCCATAAGGTTAATTTTAGGTTGTTTACCTGTGGGTGTAGCAGGGATCCCTTGTTCTGTGTAAGTAGGTCTAGACGTTGGAGTAACCTGTGGGGATTGCCCTGGGCTAGAAAATGTAGGAGGAGAAACCAATGCTGTCTTGGTCAAAAGGGGGTCACCAGTAGGATTTTTGGCTTATCCTTCTGAATTTTTAGGAGGACTTTTTGAATTAGAGTGAAGGGGGGAAGGCGTACAGGTACACCCCCCCCCCATGAGAAGGAGAAGCCGTCCACTTGCCAGGCTTGTGGATGTGGGTTCCTTGTGCAGAAGATAGGCATCTGCCTGTTGCCTGGGGAGACAAATAGGTCTGCTTGTGGAATACCCCACCTGTGTATCAAGTCTAGGAAAACCTCTCTCTGAAGCAAGCATCCATTTGTGAGAGGGGGCTGAGGTTCTGCTGAGTGTGTCTGCCATAACATTCTGTGCTGAGGGGATACACATGGCTAATAAGTGGACCCTGACAGAAGTGGCTAGATTCCATATCTGGATGGCCAGGCTGCATAGTGGGCAGGACCCGGTCCCCCCTTGCTTGTTTATGTACCACAGGACAGTCATATTGTCTGTGATTACTTTTCGAGTTCCTGGCAGGATAGAGGGCTTGAATGTTAGAAGGGATATCAGCCATTTCCTTGATGTTGATGTGGTCCGTTTCCCTTAGAGTAGACCGTTTTCCTTTTACTGAGAGGTGCTGTTGGTTTGTTTGTAACACTGCACTCCAGCCCAGATCTGAAGCACCTGTGGATAGCTGTTGTTGTGGTGCTGGAATCTGAAGTTGGGTTCCCGGGTTGGTCTGCATTGCAGATATCCACCAGTGGATCTCCTTTTTTAGGTATAGGAGAAGTGAAAGTGGCGAGTCCAAGGGTTGGGAATGTTGGGTCCATAGGTTTTTTAACACCCACTGAATTTTGCGCATGTGGAGTCTTGCCAAAGGCAACATGGGTATGAGGGATGCCATTTGGCCTAACAGTCTCAGGAATTCCCGAGCTGTCAGGGCAGTTTGGGTAAGGATCTGATTGAAGTACAGGCAGAGTTCCTGAATCCTTGGGTCTGGGATGAAGGCTTTCATGCAGTCTGTGCGGAGTCTGCACCACAGGAAAATCATGTCCTGTGAGGGGATCAGGTGAGATTTTTCTACGTTTATCGTGAACCCCAGAAGAGAGAGGGCATTCGACACCTGTTGTAAATGAAGGAGTAGGAGTTGGTGGTCTTGATGAATGATGAGTAGGTTGTCTAAGTATTGGTATATTTGTATACCCTGGGTCCTGCAATGAGCAATGAATGGGGCTAGACACATTGTAAACACACTTGGGGTGGTATAGAGACCAAAAGGCAGTGTAGAAAATTGAAAATGACAGGAGCCTACTGAAAATCTGAGGAATTTCCTGTAATCTGGATGAATGGGGATGTGGAGGTAGGCATCCTTGAGATCTAGAGCTACCATGAATGTCTGGGAGGGGATTAGAGGCAAGAGAAGTAGTAAGGTGATCATTTTGAAAATGGGAACGTGGAGGAAGAGGTTGAGAAAGGATAGATCCAGGGTAGGTCTCCAAGGACCCTCTTTCCTTGGAAACTAGGAATATTATGGAATAAAAACCTGTGTTTCTTTGAGGGGTGGGCACTGGTTCTATGGTGCCTTGATCTAGATAGAAGTTGATGAATGATGCGTGGGAACAGATGGATTTGGTTTTTTGGTGGTTGAGGAATCCCTTGGAAAGGTGGGAGCATCCACCAAGTCATGTAATAGTCTCTCTGGATGATGGAGAGGACCCATTGTTCTGTTGTTAATCTCCGCCAGGAGGGAAGGGAGAGGGTGAGTTGAAGGGATAAGGGTGTTGCTGGATGCAAAAGGGGTGAGTCACAGTGGAGGAGGCCTGGATTGGCCAGGCTGGCTCTGAAAGGGTGTGGTAGAGGAGCTGGAGGGAAATCTGGGAGTAGAAGTCTTTCTCAACTGTCTACGTCCATTTGATTGTGGTGCTGAATGAAAAGATTGCCTTCTAACAAAGGAGGGTTTCTGAGGATAATTCCTATGATATCTAGGAATAGGGGACACCAGAATGTGTTTGAGGTTCTGTATTTCTTTTCCCTTCTCTTGGAGGGATTTGAGAAGCTCAGCAGAAGCTTGCCCGAAAAGGGCATTACTGTCTGGGGGTACATCCAGTAGTTTAGTTTGAACAACCATGGAGAGGGGCTGTAGCCATACCCAGGAATAACGTCGAAACACTGATCCAGAAGCAGTAGCTTTGGATGAAGCTTCCACAGCATCATAGCTGCACTTGATTGAGTGCCTGGTCACTTGGGATGCTGTGGAGAGAAGTGAATTTAGTTGTGCTCTGATAGGGGAGTCCTGAACCTCAGACAGAAGGGTAGAGGCTTTTGAAATGGTATCTAGGACATGCCTTGATGGTTTGGTAGTTCAGGGCCCTAATGGCCAGAGTGGAGGAGGTGTATACCTTTTTTCCTGTCCTGTCCATAAATTTACTGTCTTTATCAGTTGGATAAAGAGCAGTAGAAGGTAGTTGTCTGGGTGTCTTATCTGCAAAAACAGCTATAACATCTAGGTCTGTTGGAGGGTTCTTGTAAATAAACTGTGCGTCTTGGGGAACCCTGTAAAATTGATAAGGTCATTTAGCTGCTGGGAGATGGGAGTCAGGAGACTGTGAAGCAGCTAGGAAGGCATCCTGAAAAGCAAGCAGTAAGGGAGGCACAGCTGAGGGAGACGGTTGCTCCATTTGCAAAAGGTCAAAGTACCTTTTCTTGGAGTCTGAAACCTCACAGGCCTGCCACTTAAAATGTTCCCTCATGAGGGGGATAGTATCCCCAAAGTTGAATTCTTCTCCTGGGGATTCAGGAGAAACAGAATCCTCCTCTTTTGGAGTAATGAATTCCTTGGGGGATTCAATTTGTGTTGCATAGGAGAAGTAATCTTCAGAAGAGGAGTAATCTTCCTCAGACACGTGGAGTGGTTCAGGTGTGACAGATGGGGGGAGTTGCTGTGATTGTAATGCCTGAAAGGTCTTAAACAGACTTTGAGAGAAAGATTCCCAGCCAGGCATCTGTGGGGGTTCAGAGTGCTTGGAGTGTTGTTTTCTTTTGAAGGGGGTTGTAGGAGCATTCAAAAGAGAAAAGGACGTTGGCCTAGCATGAATAGGAGGAGCAGGGGCTTCCGAGAATGCGAGCCATGGTTCCCCTCCACCATCAGACTCTGATGGTTGAATTACCTCAGCAGACGTACCTTCGGTATCTCGCACCCTGGCTTCCATTAACGTTCCCGGACCTGCTTTGGTAACCGTCGTCTGAATGGACTCCGGGTCTTCAATCGCCTCTAGAGCCTGTTCGGACGCCTGAGGCGCAGCCTGGGATTTAGGGGCCTAACTTTTTTCGCCTTCTTCTGAGGTGGCTCATCGGATGGGCCTACTCCTCCCTCCATGCCTAATGCCAAGTGTCTGAGTCTTTGGTTCTCGAGGTATATATTCAAAACAGCTAATCGGCTACGTAGAGTTTTGGGGACAAACAACTTACAAATTGAACAGGATGTATGGTCATATGCCTTGCCTAGACAAAAAACACACTTATCATGTGTGTCCTTGTGAGGAATTTGTCTCCCAAAAGCACACTTCCCTTTCCTAGCTGACATGCAAGTCTAAACAGTAAGCAAAAGAAGTAAGAAAACCCCACAGGGCACTTACCTGTAATGGTCAAAAGCGGTCATCTGGTCTTTAACGATCCGGAATTCGGTCGACTGAAGAAACATGATGCAGAAGTGGAACTGGCAAACGGGCATCCAATAATCACTGCGGCAGAAAAATTCTGATGAGGGTACGTGCAGACGCCACTTTTATACCTAACGTCAGTTTATGGCCCTGGTGACAGACGTCACACATACCCTCCTGGAACTAAGACTTTGGTATACTGGCCGGATGGTGCCGCATCAAGCAGCAACTCCATACTGTTATGAATACTGCAACATCAGAATAGAAGGACACCAAGCAGTGATCACTCTCATTAAGAGAATGTACATTAAGCATTTTTATCCTGGATAAGTTGTTAGTAATAACACAGTCAGTAATGGATGTTTTTAATATGGGTTGGGCCTAGTGGGATATCTGCCATATTTTTGATCATATTCTCATTTTTCAAGAGTACTTCTTTAAAAAAAAAATCCCGTATTTATAGTTTAAGCTAAGGATATTAGGTTAGACACCCACTTAAAAAATCAGACAGCCGACACCATTACATCAGTTTTTCTTGCCCCAACTGTCAGAAGCCCCCAAATAGGGAGCTAGGTTATGGTGGAAGAACACCACCAGTAGAAAGTAAATAGCAAAAATTCCCTGTAAGGAGAGAGGAAGAGAAAGAGAGAGAGAGAGAGACAAGGGGGATGGAGGGTGGGAAACCAGGACTGCAACAGTGAATACACTCAGACATCTACATTTATGGTAAGTGTACACAACTGTACTATGTTCTTCGTGTTTCACTGTTGCAGTCATCACACTTGGGTTGATTCCCAAAGCTGAAGAAAAGGGTGGAGGCAGTCAAGAAGACTGAGGGCTGGTTAGGATGCCCTGCAAGACTGTGGTGGCAAAGTCTGCCCTGGATTTGGAGAAGATAGGTTGGTGAGGTTTTTATTAGAACACCAAACTTTCAAAATTTCGAGTGCTCTAATATCAAACCCTATTAATCGAAAATTTAAAACATCGAACATACAAAACACCAAATTTTTTCCTAGGGAAAAAATTTGCTGTTCCAAAACACATAGACACAAGCACACCAAACAAACGGCAATCCACACACATACACCTAAACTCTTACACCTAACCCTACACTAAACTATACATACACCACTAACTATCCACTTACCTTAACCCAAACCTTAACCCTCCGTCACTATCGCACAGTCTCCTCACCCACGCCCTAAACCTAACTCACCTACCCCGCCCTAACCCTCACGTCCACACAATCGCACACTTACCTGAACCTGACCTGTAACTTTCCACCACAGCGCTGAAAATACCGAAACAACAGAAATGGACAACTGAATTCTTTCCGTAGGAAAAAATTCATTTTTCTGTTTCTTCGATATTTTCAGCGTTCGCTGAAAATTGATCGATATTAGAACACTCTGGGGGCGGTTTCCTGTGCTATTTGTAGCAGAAATGGATGCAGTGTGCTATTTATTTAGAGAATGTTTGGATATGGCCTTGCCCTCTGCCTCTGCTGCGAAGCTGACTAGCAATTGGTCAGTTTTTCTAAAAGATTTAGTCTTATCCAGATAGAATCTGAGCTGTCTGTGCACAGAGTCTCATTGCTCCTTTATCTGTTTAAAAACTTTCATTTTGTGGCTTTCTGTAGTGCTTACTCTCTGTAGGATAATAGCTTAGTATTGTCCCCACCCTCCGTCCCTGTTGGTGTCTTAATGTTATACTTGGTGGCATTGCAGTTGCCCGCCCCTACTGTAAATCTGATCTGGGACACTCCTCCCAGTCTAGTGTCATTAGCTCATTCTACCTAATACAGAGAGAACATCTGATAAGGCCTTCTGTTTCTCCTTTTTCCCTTTCCAAAAAAAAAAAAAAAAAAAAAAATTTTTGCCTGAATCTCCTTGGTTCTGACTGTACTTCTCAAACATTTTGGAAATATAGAGTATATTTTAGAGCATTTATTATAACTGTAATTGCCTTAATATTGCTACAGCTCAATTGCTCTAGGTTGCACTGCATCTGAAGTGTTTGTGTGTTTTAGCTGCTTTTCTGTATATATAGACTTCTCTGTATATGTAGACTAGCTACTTATTCTGCTGTGTTACTGCCTCTTAAATCATGTTTCAGTTGTGCACTTGCCTTGCTTCATTTAAAAAATTTTAAATTGCTAATTTTGTAGAGTTTTAATTGCATTTACTGTTTAGGACTACACACTCAAGTGTTAGCCTTTTCTGTGTTTATTTACTGTATTATTGCATTGTTTAGCCTGTTTCAACAAAAAAAAATACTATCTTGTTTGCACGTTTCCCACCTTTTCTAGCCAGTCCATATCCCAGGCTTTGCTTGTCTCAGGACTTTATTTTCTGTGCTCAGAGCTATCCAGACTTTGCTGTGGTAGTGGGAAGTCCTACTGCTTACCAGTGGGACTGGTGAGCATTGTACTGCCTTATCTAACGCTAGAGGAGTGGTTTCCAGCTTTGAAATTGTAATTTTATTAGCCTTTTTGGGCTGATTTCTATCCCTTTCAACTTTCTGGCTTATAAACGCGTGTGTTTGCACATTTTTCACATCATGCAGCACTGCGAGGCTACAGTTAAACTATTCCAGGTGCCAGAAAGTGTGCTCTTCAAAATTTCCCTTAGAACTAGCTGGTTTCTCAGTAGTAGCACTAAAATCTGAACCCCTGTGACTAGCACTTGCTCTAGAACCTGCTGGAATGCACTAGGAAGCCTGAAACTGATTAAAGCACTCAGCTCTCCTTGTCAATAAGGAGAAATTAATTATAGGCACTAAACAGCCTATAATTGCAAAGTACATTGCAAAGGTAAGGGAAAACAGCTCTTAAACTTTACAAGAAAGCACTAAGAAGCCTGAAACTGATTCAAGCACTCAGCTCTCCTTGTCAATAAGGAGAAATTAATCATAGGCACTAAACAGCCTATAACTGCAGAGTACCTTGCAAAGGTAAGAGAAAACAGCTCTTAAAACTTTACAAAAAAGCACCTAAACAGGCATGTCCAAGGGTCAACTTCCAGTGATTTCTCCTGTCCACCTGGTGAATCTGGGCATACTGGGGCAGTGTGGCAACTGCCTCATGTACACAGACAATCCTCTCTTCCTACCACCCAACACTACAACCTGCGAGAGATGCACTTACATGGCCAAACTGGAAGCTAAATTCTCTCCGGCCAAGATTGTGCTAGACAGTCAAGAGGAGAAGGTTAACACCTGCATTACACCTCAAGCAACTCATAGCCTTTCAAAATCCACACCATCAACGCCCACACATAGCAACACTAAACCCACATATGCGGAGGCCCTTAACATTAACCTGCCCAAGCAACAAGGACCTCTGAAGCCGAAACGCAAACAAACACCAGTCACAACCAAAGTGACACATAGCTCACAACACCAGTGTGCCATCCAACAACAGCCCCTAAGGCAAGACAATGTACCCAACACTTTAGTCATAGGTGACTCTATAGTCAGGCACACTGATGTCCCACTCACCATGTTGAACAAGGAGAAAATTACAGTCAGCTGCCTGTCAGGTGCCAGGATCCATCACAAAACGCATGAACTCAAGTCACTCCACAACAAGTACAAATACGACTCTGTCATTGTCCATGCTGGAGTGAATGACTTGAGACGTACCTCCCTGGACTACATGAAAAGAGACATGGAAGAGCTCTTGGATCATGTGACCCAGGCAGGTATGACCCTAGCCCTGAGTAGCATCCTGCCTTCACCCAGAATTATACCACAGTATAAGGACAAAATGATTGACTTCAACAATTGGCTAAGCTTCTGGTGTCATTCAAAGGGGATCCAGTATTTGTCTGCCTGGGAAGACATGATCGACAAACCATGATGCTTTGCCAGAGATGGTCTGCACCCGTCATCCCTGGGATTCAGGTTACTGGTTTAATCTCTTGCCACCCCTATAGTGCCTTTTTTAGGCAAGGTTCAAAGGATAAAAACACCACCATAACAGATACAAGCATGCAAAATCTGAAGGTAATGCTACTCAATGCTAGAAGTCTAAACCTCAAAATGCACTCTCTCTAGGCACTCCTAAAAATGGAGAACATCGATATCTGTGCAGTAACTGAGACCTGGTTCAAGGCTCCAGAGAGCACCCCTGCAATACCAGGCTACAATTCTTAACACACTTTTCAGCCACAAAACCAAGACCGAAACACTAAAGGTGGAGGAGTGTCCATATTCGCCAAGGATATTCACACCTCCAGGCTAGTTGCCCAACACAATGCATCTGAAATTCTCCAGGTGCAACTAACACTAGGTAAGACTGCAATCCAAATTGTAGCTTGCTACAGATCCCCCACCATGCCCCAAGATTCTCACTACACCTTTTTAAACATATTGGAAAATATTAAGATATAACCAAACACCCTAATACTGGGTGATTTCAACTACCCTGCCATTAATTGGGAAAACTACTCGGGTACCAACTCCTTTTCCCAACGGTTCTTGGAATTCATAAATTCCAATGCCCTGGATCAACTAATCCACTGTCCCACCAGGGGAGCCAATATCCTAGACCTGGTCATTACCAACATGGGAGATAGATGCTCCACACCAGTGGTCACCCCCTCATTGGTCAGGTCTGACCATAAGCAAATCACCTTTGACATCCACATCCCACCCCCACGCCCCAGTAAGGAAACCTCCTTAAAAAACTTTTCCAAAGCCAACTTCATGCTACTGAAGTCAGAAGTGACAAACTTCACAACACCCATGCAGACGGGATCTGGAAGTTCGACTGCAGAATCCTACGCTAAGGCACTGTACGAGCACATCCACTTGTGCATGAATCATGCCATCCCAAATAGAACCAAGATGCTCTTCTCCAAAAAAAGGAAGCCAATCTGGTGGTCCCCTGCTATAAACAAACTATACAACAGAAGGAAGAAACTGTTGCAGAAAAGAGGAAAATCTCAGGATGCAAAAAACTCCCTCACCAGCCTCAGTAAGAAGCTGAGATCCCTCATAAAATCCTCAAAAGCTAGTTACAAAAATAAAATTGCCAAAGATTCCAAAGACAACCACAAGGCATTCTATAGTTATGTCAAGAATCTAAATGGCAATGCTCAGATCTGCTCTGAGCTACAACAGAATGGCATTAAATATACTGATCCCAAGGATATTGCCAATATCCTGGCAGATCGATTTAGTGCCAACTTCACCCCCCTCTCACCCCCTAAAGGGCCCATCTCAGTACCAAAAGATTGCCAAATTCCAATAATCACGGCCACACAGGTAGAAACCGCACTCTCCAAAGCTAAGAATACAGCATCCGTGGGGCCAGATGACATCACAGGCTGTGTACCACATGAACTACAAAATGAACTGGCACCTCACCTAAGTGTCATGTTTAATCATAGCCTCACCTCAGGCTTCGTGCCCACTGAGTGGTGCACAGCTACAGTTATCCCGCTCCACAAGGGAGGATCTGCCTTGGATCCCGGGAACTACCGTCCCATCAGTCTGACAAGCCTGATCTGCAAGGGCATGGAACGCATTATCATGGCATCATACCAGAAGTATATCCCTCATTGGTAAGATCAGACCATAAATTAATTTCACTGGATATCCACATCCCGACCCCACCCCCAGCCCAGAAAACCACAGTGAAAAACTTCTCAAAAGCGAACTTCACACTTCTCAAAACCGAAGTGGAATCCTTCAAGGCCCCAGGGACAGTGGAAACTATGGCCCAAACTGCAGAATCCTATATAAACGCATTCTACGGACATCTCCAGGAATGCATGGATCATGCTATCCCAAACAAAATCAAGACCCAATCATCCAAAGGCAGGCGTCCAGTCTGGTGGACCCCAGCCATAAATAAACTGTACAACAGAAGGAGGAAGCTACTACATGATAGAGCAAAATCCCTAAAATGGAAGGCATCTCTGATCAGTACTAGCAAAAAATTACAATCCCTCATAAAATCCTCCAAGGCCACCTTCGAGAGAAAAATTGCACAGGACACTAAAGACAATCATAAGGCTTTTTTCAGTTATGTTAGGAACCTGGGATGCAACTCCCAGACTTGTTCTGAGTTGATTCTAAACGACAAAAAATACACTGAACCCACAGACATCGCCAATATCCTGGCAGACAGGTTCAGTGCAAACTTCTCCACCCCCTCCACCCCCAAAAGAGCAAGTATCTATCCCGGCAGAGTGCAGCCTCCCAAACATCTCTGATGCTCAGGTGAAGGCCGCCCTCTCCAAAGCAAAAAACACTGCTTCCATGGGACCAGATGGCGTCCCGGGTTGCGTCCTACATGAACTCCAAGAAGAACTAATCCCACAAGTAAAACTGCTGTACAATCTCAGCCTCACTACAGGATATGTGCCCAAAGAATTGCATACAGCAACAGTGGTCCCACTCCACAAAGGTGGCACCTCTACGGACCCTGGAAACTATCGCCCCATAAGCCTGACTTGCCTAGTCTGCAAGACTATGGAGAGGATCATCATGGAACTCATAAACAAAGACATTGGGGACCTACAGACACTAGATCCTACCCAATTTGGCTTCGTCAAGGGCAGATCCTGCCTTTTGAACCTGGTCGACTTCTTCGAAACAGTCACCAAGGCCATAGATGAAGGGAAGGTAGTCCACACAGCTTATCTGGACCTCGCAAAGGCATTTGACACAATACCCCACTCAGGCATCATAGATAAGCTATCCAGCCTAAATATAAACCCCTATGTCACAAGATGGGTCGCAAACTGGCTCAAAGACAGAACCCACAGTGTCAGAGTTGCTGGAGCCATGTCAGACTCGAAACTGGTCACAAGTGGCGTCCCACAAGGTTCTGTCCTGGGACCTCTCTTGTTCAGTATTTACTTTTCTGAGGTACAGGCCAACGTGGGACGACTATGGCTCACCAAGTTCGCAGATGACTGCAAACTGGGCGCCATATTCGACTCTCCAGCTGACACAAACATCCTTCAAAAAGGTCTCGCAGGGACAGATAACTGGTGCCAGAGCCATGGTCTAAAGCTAAATGCCAAAAAGTGTATCGTCATACCCTTTGGCAAAAACAATGTGCCCACAAATTACCACATAGGTGGTAACCCATTAAGTACAGAGAAAGTAATTAGGGATCTGGGGACCCAAGTTGATAGCAATCTCTCCTTTGACAACCACATTGCCAAAGTGGTTAGAAAGACCTTCTACATAGCCCACCTCATCATGAAAGGATTCACATCTAGATCAAGAGAGGTAATCATGCCCCTTTATTCATCCCTCATCAGGCCCATCATAGAATACAATGCCCCCTTTGGGATGTACCTTACCCGACACCTGCAGCAATTAGAAAGACCCCAAAAGTACCTCACCAGGAGGATCAAGGGACTCAAACAGATGCCATATGCTGCTCGGTTAAAAAAACTCCAGCTCTACTCAGTTGCATACCGCCTACTTCGAGGCGATCTATGCCTGACATATAAAGCTATGTCCAACCCAGAATTAATGCATATGCTCCACCTCAGTAAATCTAAGTCCCTTAGAGCCACGCGCTCGAGGGACTTGAACCTCAGCACAGAAATAAATAGAACATGCTGGAGGGACAGATTCATAACCCAGAGGCTCCCTTTGCTCTGGAATAGAATTCCAATTCATGTTAGGCAGAGCACCTCACTGACTCTCTTCAAGAAGAATCTTGATGAGTGGATGGGGGATCATAGGTTTGTCCCGGGGATTACTTCCGTGTCACTATTAGACAGAGGCACAGTAAACTAAACTTTAAAAAGGGCACAGTATACTCAAATCAAGGGGTGGCGTAAGCCAAACACAATCGGGCTAGGTTTATAATTGACCCAGGGCAGATAGCCTAGTATGAACCTATGAACCTATGGAACTTATAAACAAAGACATTGGCAACCTTCAAACACTGGACCCCACCCAGTTTGGGTTTGTGAAGGGCCAATCTTGTCTCCTGAATCTGATTGACTTCTTCGAATCAGTCTCCAGAGCTCTGGACGAGGGTAAGGTGGTCCACACAGCCTATCTGGACCTCGCCAAGGCCTTCGACACCATCCCCCACTCTGGAATTATAGATAAACTTACTAAGCTGGGCATAAATCCCTACGTCACTCGATGGGTTGCCAACTGGCTTACTGACAGAACCCAGACTGTAAAAGTAGCCGACTCCAAATCCAGCTCCAGACAAGTGGAGTACCTCAGGGTTCAGTCCTGGGACCACTCTTGTTTGCCATCTACTTCTCTGAAGTACAGGCCAACACTAAGGGACTCTGGCTAACAAAGTTTGCAGATGGCTGCAAACTGGGAGCCATTATCGAATCCCCAAATGATGTGGATATTCTACAAAAAGGCCTTACAGAAACAGATGCCTGGTGCCAGAGCCATAGGCTCAAGCTTAATGCCAAGAAATGTATAGTTATCCCCTTTGGAAAAAAACATATACCCATGAATTACCACATAGGTGGCAGGACGCTAAACATCGAAAGTGTGATGAGAGACTTAGGGACACAGGTGGACAGTGGTCTCACTTTCGATAACCACATCGCCACAACAGTCAGGAAATCCTTCTATGTGTCACACCTCATCACTAAGGGCTTTTCATCCAGAAAAAAGGAGGTCATTGTCCCACTGTACTCATCCCTCATTAGACCCATTATAGAGTATAATGCCCCGTTTGGTATGTACCTCACAAGACATCTGCAACAGCTGGAAAGGCCACAGAAATACCTCATTAAAAGAATCACAGGCCAAAAGCAGATGCCATATGCTGACCATCTAAAAAAACTCCAGCTATACTCTGTGGCATATCGTCTACTCAAAGGCGATCTCTGCTTAACATACAAGGCCATGTCAAACCCTGAGCTGTTGGACATGCTCCACTTAAAGAAATCCCAATCCCTCAGAGCCACACGCTCCAGGGGTCTAAACCTTGTCATCACAATGAACAAAACATGCTGGAGGGATAGGTTCCTGACCCAGACACTCCCCATACTCTGGAATAGACTGCCCATACATGTCAAGCAGAGTGCCTCATTGGCCCTCTTCAATGGAACCTTGATGATTGGATGGGAGATAGGAAATTCACCCCGGGTATCATGTCAGTCGCCCTGCTAGACAGGGGCCCAGAGAAGTAAATATTGTGGGAAGAAATATCCAGGGAATTGTGAATTGTTATGGCTAGGCTTGCATACGCCCTAGGGCCGATAGCCTAGTACCAACCTATGAACCTCTAGAGAGTGCAGAATCATTTTCCCCTTGTTTTGTGGGTTAGGGAAGAAGGTGGGCAAATGAATGGATTGGTTGAGAGCCACACTGGACACCACTTTAGGCATGAAGGATGGGTTAGTCCTGAGGGAGACCCTGTCAACATGGAAAATGATGAAGGGCTCTACAGCTATGAGTGCTTGTAGCTCTGAAACTCTTCTAGCTGAAGTGACTGCCAGAAGCAAGGCTGTTTTCCAAGAGAGGAATATTAACTCTGCTGAAGCCACAGGTTCAAAGGTGGGTACGGTGAGCTTTTCCAAAACAAAGTTAAGGTTCCATGCCGGGGTAGGAGCTTTTCTGGGTGGCCTTAAGTTGTTAGCCCCTCTTAGAAAATGTTTGATGACAGGGTGTGGGAAGAGAGGTGGCTCTGTGCTGTAATGAGCAGAGATGGCAGAGGCATGAATTTTAATAGAAGAGAAGGATAGACCCTTGTGTAGTAGGTCTGCTAGGTAATCCAGGATGAGGTAGGAAGGGCTGTGCCATTTCGGCTCTCTTAGCCTGGATCCAGGTGCAAAACCTTTTCCATTTGTCAGCATAGGATTTTCTAGTACTGGGGTGTCTGGCCTCACGTATAACATCTAGGACTTGTTTGCTAAGGCTGGCAGCTTGAGGAGAGGTCAGAGAATAAGCCAGGCTGCCAGGTTGAGGGTCTGCAATTAGGGATGCATGAATTCTCCATTCTTCTGGGTCAGGAGTGTTGGGATCTGAGGTAGTTGCCATGGTGGCAGAGGTGACAGGCTGTACAGCAGTGGGTACCAGTGCTGGCGTGGCCAGTCTAGGGCAATCAGGATTGCCCTTGGTTTTTCCTCCCTTATTTTGAGCAGTACCCTTGAAATGAGTGGTAGAGGGGGAAATGCATAGACCAAGAGATTTACCCATTGGAAGGATAGAGCATCCAATTTCCAGGCCTTGCTGTGAGGATCCTGGTGCAGAATTTGCTGAGCTGATGATTGGAGTGGGAGGCAAAGAGGTCCACCTTCGGGGTGCACCCATTTCTGTGTTACAAGGGTGAAGGGTCTGTGGTCTAGTTGCCACTCGTGTGGGTCTAGCAGGTTTCTTCTTAAGTTGTCTGCCAGAGAGTTTAGGGAGCCTGGCAGGAATTGTGCTAGCAGGTATATCTGCATGTCTGAGACTGTGTGCCAGAGGGTCATGGCGAGCCTGCAGAGAGGATAAGAGTGAGTCCCTTCCTGCTTGTTGATATACCACATCACTGTGGTGTTGTCTATTTTGATCAGTAGAGGCCCTGGGGAGAGTAGGGGTCTGAAAGCTGTCGGGGCATGCTGAACAGCTAGCATTTGGTTGATGTGCAGATGTATTTGATTTGGCTCCAATGGCCCTGAATGCACCTGCCATCCAGGTGTGCACCCCAGGCATAGTCTGATGCATCTGTGGTGAGGGTCTGGATGGAGTGGGTTGCATGCTTGTCCCTTGTTGTGGTTGCACGCTACTGACCACCAAAGAAAATCTTTCCTTAGACGGGGTATCATTGGTATGATAGTTATCCAGGTCTTGAGAATGTTGACACCAAAAGCTTTTTAGGTACCATTGTAGTTTCCTCATATGCAGTCTGGCATATGGAATGAGTAGAATGCAGGAGGCCATGAACCCTAGAGCTTGCAGGATTTTCCTTGCAGATAACTGGGATCTGGTGGCTAGTTAAGAGAAGTAGCCCGTCAGGTAGGCTTGTTTTTCTGGAGTAAGGAATGCCATCTGGGATGCTGTGTCCAGGCTTGCTCCCAGGAATACAATTTTTTGTGTGGGGACTAGTTTTGATTTATTTTCGTTGATCGTATACCCCAGGGAGGTCAGTAGGTCTTTTACAAAGTTCAGGTGCTGTAACAGCTTTTCCTGACTGTCTGCCTGAATCAGGCAATCATTTAAGCAGGGGTAAATTTGAATATTTCTTTGTCTGCAAAAAGCAATGGCTGGAGCCAGGCATTTTGTGAAAACTCTGGGAGCAGTGGATAAGCCAAAGGGAAGCGCAGAGATCTCAAAGTGCATTGATCCTGCCCTGAAACGTAGATATTTCTTGCAAGATTCGCTAACTGGGATGTGTAGGTAGGCCTCTTTTAGGTCTAGGGTGGCTAACCAAGCATCCCTGGAAAGCAAAGGAAGAAGGTGCTGGCGGATGACCATTTTGAAATTTGGTATCACCACAAAGGTGTTTAGAATGGATAGACTGAGGATTGGGGGCCAGGTGCCCTCTTTTCTGGGTACCAAGAAGAGTCTGGAATAGAAACCTTGGCCTAGCTGGTCTGCAGGAAAATGCTGTATTGCCCTCATGGAGAGCAGGGAAAGGACTTGCTTTTTGGCCTCTGCTCACTGGTTTGGAGGAAGATCTGGGAACCCTTTTGGGGTTGGCAGAGTATGGAAATAAAATTTGTATCCCTGGGACACTATGTTGAGGACCCATCAGTCATTGATAATAGAGGCCCAGTTGTTTGCATGGAAGGAGAATTTTCCTCCTAGGGGCACAAGCAAGTGGGCAGAGGTAAGGGGTGGAGGTGTAAAGTCACTGTGAGCTCTTACCATAAGGGGGTGGCTTAGTACTCCCTGTTTTTGATGAGAAGGAACTCCACTGCTTAGATCTCTGCATTCCCTGGGTCTGCTGTCTGGGGGGGTCTGCTTCCCCTGGGTCTGGGCTGAGCTGGCCTGGAGGGGGCCGGAAAGGACCAGTGCTTGGAGGGGCAATGCTACTGAACCTCGGTGGCTGGACCTGTAAAACGTCTGCATACATTTAGCTTTTTCTTCCATCTTTGCTAAGACTCTTCTGCCTTGGTGCCAAACAAATTGTCTTTGTTCAATGGTGTGTCCAGTAATTTTGATTTGATGTGGTCTGGCAAGGTCTGTTCCTTAAGGCAAGCATGCCTTCTAAGGACAGAACCAGTGACTGCTGCCCTGCAAGATGCTTCTAGGGTGTCAAAGCTACATTGCAAGGTGTGCTTAGTAACTTGGCTTGCAGAATGCATAACCTTTTGTAATTGTTTTATTTTGTGCACAAGCAGGAAAGGAAGATATTTTTTGTTTGAGGAGTTCCATGGTATGCTGCTGACATTTCAGCATGTGGAACTGACAATTTAGTGCTCTAATAGCAAGAGTTGCAGTGGTGTGTACTTTTTTACCCCATCTGTCTAAAGCTCGGGAATCCCTGTCTGAAGGGGTAGGATTCTTAGCTGAGGTTGCTTTAATTCCTTTAGGTCCTTGGGAGATGACCTCTGGGTCAGCAGTAGGATTTTTGAAAAGGAATTTGTGAGAGTCAGGGACTCTGTAGTACCTGTCAGGTTTCCTGGGAATAGGAGGAATGGTGTCAGGATTCAAACTGGCTTCCAGAAAACATCATCCACAACATCCAGAACAGGAGGAATGGCTAAAGGTCTGTGCTGTGGTAAATCTAAGAATTCCCTGAGTCTCTTTTTTTGACTGAGGATAGTCCTGACATTCCCATTGGAAATGCTCCCTTAAAGCATGTAGGGTTTCACCAAATGAAAAATCCTCGGGTGGAGAGGCAGAAGGAATGGATTCCTCTGCATCAGAATCCTCATAAGCAGAGAGGGGGTTGCATGTCTTCATATTCAGAAGCATCAGAGTCATCGGACTCCTGTTCAGATAATACTACTGGGGACAAGTCTCTTTTTCTTTTGGAAGGGGTAGCCTGGCTTCTCCTAATAAGCATAATAAGATATTCCCCCATTTTAAGCATTTGAGATTGAGGCATGGAAGCAGGTGCCTGAGCTTGGGTCATCAGTTTTTTGGGCGTAGTTCGTACCCTGGGCCTTATAAACTCAGTAGTTTTAGAAAGAACTGAAGACGTGAAAAAAGTAATCGGTTTGTGTCGAGTATCGGTAGTGCGAAGAACTTCCTCGGAAGTCGGCGCCTGCTCAGCAGCTCTGGACCCATCCAAGGTAGAGATATCTGCAGGATCCTTAGTCAAAGAGGAGTCTGGACTCCGAAAGGGTCTCAGTAGTGGCCTGCAAATCCACAGAAGCTGACAACTAGCTTAACAGAAGAGTCGTCGGCAGTTTTGGACCTGTGCGGTCTGTCTCTGTCTTTACCCTTACGTTTTTTCGGAAGATCGGTAGTCGGATGGCTTACCGAAGCGTTATCGGAATTCAAGGACTGAGAGCGAAAACATCTAGCTACAATAAGGGCCCGATGATGTGCAGTTCTGGCATTGAACAAAGCACAAAAACGAAAGCGAGAGATGTCATGGTCTGGGCCTAAACAGGTGACTTACTAAAAATGGAAGTCACGGTGTGGTATTTGCTTTCCACAGGCAAGACAATTGTTAACTTTTTCTGACATCGGTTAGAGCAAGAAAAAAGGATCCCCAATGAGGTACTTAGCTTTAGAAGACTTCAACTTCAATTCAGAAATGAAAACTCAGGTAGTGGCTGACCGGCACTCGTGCAAACTGCTTCTGCTTCGAGCTACTCAGCAAGAAAGACTGATGTAATAGCGTCGGCTACCTGATTTTATACCACTGATGACCTGGCATCAGTCCTGGAGCGACAGCAACCGATGCAGAAATACTAAGCCTCTAGTATGCGGGCCGACTGACGGCTACCCCTGGCAGGAAACCCACATGTGATGACTGCAACAGTGAAACACAAAGAACATCTAACTGTGGTTCAAGTCAAAGGTAGTCCTGATTCTGTTAGTCATCTCCTATTTTTATTCTAAAACTGGAGCATTTTCCTTTGGAACAACAGAAAAGGTTTCACTGACAAAGTCGCGGTTTCACTGACAAAGTCGCTTTATGGTCTCTGTCATTGTCAGAAGAATAAGAATCAGAGTCTGTTGTTGTTCATCCTTTCATAACATCAGTGCAATCTGTTTCTCTCCAGCATAAAATCTCAGGTTTGTCTTATAGCTGTACTATTTTTTTAAACAGTTCTTCTCGAGAAGCCTCACATTCAGTCTTTCCTTCACTTAATCATCCGATTTCTGCAGTATTATTAGTTCGTCTATACAGATAACGCTTCTTCTATTTTTCAGCCTTCTGTCATTTGACTTAATACATTCCACCAGCATCTCACTTACTTAAAATACCCTAGAGCACATTTGTTTTATTCTTTCTTCTAAATTAATGAAAGCTATCTATTGTACTAATGCTGAAACGTGGACTACATTTTGCTGAACAACTGCAAGTTTCCTACAATTAATAGCTTTTATTTTCCTCTTCTGATTGATGTTTCCCTTAATTTATCCAAATTTCTGCTTTGCTGGTATCTGCGCAATGTAATTAGTGGTCAGTAATTTATTTTACCCACACTGATAAAATGTTTAGCAATTTTTTCAGTTTTCAAACTGGAACAGCTCTAAACTACTTTCCACTCAGTGTATAGCCATACTGGAATTCCATCACTGATTCAGATGGTAATGTCACCCAATATAAGCCAATCTTGGTGAGGAGAAAGATGGTTAATGAAGAAATCAGCACAGATGAAGAAATAGCCCAGCAATAACAGAAATATCCCATCACTATTTCATCAGTGGTAGACTAGGAATTATCTGCAATTTGTCCTTGCTCCACAAACACTTTTTAAAGGAGATGACGTCAGTACAAAGCCAGTGTGAGAAACATTGACAACCCTGCTGTGATGCCCCAGCACTGGTCCAGTAATCTAGGAGCCTCAATCCTCACCACTGGCAACAGTAAGGACGTACACACTGAGCGGATGAGAAGTACACACATAGTAAAGTATAATTTCCCTTAACAGCACACACAGACCGCAGTAAGTTTGGGGCTGGTTTCTCCCCTTTTCTCCAGATCCCCAATAAGACTTCCAACTGGCACAGGTATAGGGTTGAGATCTCAGCTAAGTGGCCAAGCTAAGACCTCCAGCACCCTCTCTGTCCAACCAGTGCTTCATGTCCCTGCCCATGTAGCTGACACACACACACTTTGAGATTTGTTTGACATACACACACACACACACACACACACACACACACACACACACACACACACACACACACACACACACACCTGGGAAAGGCTGGCACAGGTTTACTAGCTATGCTCCCTTTTGCTCTGACTATAAGGTAGTTATCACTGCCACCAGCCAGGTCTTTATCAGCTACTTTAAGGCCCTTACAAAGGGTGTCCAATTCTAATGTGTAATGTTACTATTATCCAAATGGTAGTTTTGACCAAGAGCAAGGCTATTTAGAAGTGGCCTGTACAGTGTCACCAAATACAGGTTTAACTATACTTAATAATAATACTCAGAAAACAAACGCAGTTACTTCAGAGTTCAAAATCACAGTAAATATTTTAAAACATTGCAGGGTAGTCTCAAATAAATACAGAAAACATCTAAACTTATATTTACTATATTCCTACCTATATCTAAGAGAGATACTATGCCCTGAATTTTACTTACATGCAAGTGAAAATGTGATGATGACGGATGTTTCCAGGTCAAAGACAACATGCACAGTCTCTCTCTGAGAGAGTTCTTAAATCAATATCAAATATTACTGCTGGGTTAGCTTGGATGACACCACTTTTTGTCACCTCACTTAAGTTCCCAAGCTAAACCAAAAACTAGCAAAATTTCACATCTCTGTGTGAGAAATACATCTCTCTCAGATCTTTAGTGTTGCTAGAAGACATAAAACAATAAAACACTTAAAAAACAATGCAGAAGGCACCCTAGTTCTAGACATCCCGTCTCCTTGCTGTATTGAAACTAACTTTTATGGCACAATCGTAAAACACTAATTTCAACTTATTTTCTTGAAGTTTTGCAAGTTAACTCTGTATGTTCCAGCTTCTACAATTAAAACATACATTCGCACAGACAAATAGTTTATATACATTTCTGTTCTTTTCCAGTAGGGTACACTGTGGACACATCCTTGAAGCCCAGTACTGTACAAACCCTGTTCAACATACATTTCTGCACCAGTAGTTTAATATACACATAACATAGATCTCTTACATTTGTAAAACAAGCGTGTGAATCATGTTGACATTCACAAATGACAGAATTATTAACAAAATTCCAGCTAGCTGAGCTGTCAGCATTTTGGTTTGTCACACCTGCTATCATCATTATGCTGCACAGGGCTCTGGACTTCAGTGAAACCTAGTGCATAATCATTGCAGAATGATAGATTACGTTCTCACCTGACTAAGTTTATCTTATAAATGCTGGGCTGATCTCCCACAGCAAGTTAGACATCAGTGCTGCCTTCTCACAAAACTGACCTGTTATTCACCATGTGATGAGCTATTAATTTAGAAGTCCTGTCTCTTGTATGGTAATGTAGACCATTTCCCTAGGTATCAGATGGGGATAGAAAGAACCCTCCTCCCTGTACGATTTCACACTAGGGTGGTGGTGGTGGTTAGTAATCACAACTGATATCTGTCGGGCCCACTCGGACATCCCAACTCAACTGACACAAGCTCCACCTACTGTCTCCTAAGTAACTTATACTTCCCGTAGTATTTAGTTACAACAGACAGAACCTCTGGGTGAACAAAAGGACGGAGGGCAACAAGCAGGTCCCTGCCATTCATACAAACATTTTCTAAACTTTCAAGTCAAAGCTTAAGGGAACACAGTCAACTGGTTGTATATAACAATATAACTACATAAGGCTGTCATTTCAGTGCTAATTTATTTATTTATTTCCAGTTTTATGACTGGGGAAGTCCACTGGGCCAAGCAGAGCCCATTTTCAGTGGAGACCCGGGGAGAAATGATCCAAAAGCAGTTAACAGAATATAACATAAGTAAAGCATGGAATATACAGTATACAAAAGCATAAATATACAAGTTAAAATACAAAATCAGGGAGTATATGTATAAAAAACACAAATGTTAAATATAGATGAAGTCAAAAGTAATACAGTTAATATAATTAAAAGTGCAAGTCATAAAGTGTTTACACGAGTCTAGTGTTTGTTCTAACAATAATGTTAGTTATCAGAGGTGACCGTAGACAACATTGAAGGGAGGTTTGAAAAAGATGACAGTGTGATTTAGGTTGGAAGGGAGCAGGAACAGTACCAGTTTGAGGTAAGGTAAGAATGGAGGAGAGATTTGAAATTGAGTGGTTGTGAGTACAGGGGAAGGAGCGGGGGAGAGAATTCCATAGTTTAGCAATGGAGTGTGATAAAAGTAATTGGCCAGGCAGTCAAAGGGATTTATAGACTTTAAGGAGGTCTGGTTTTAGGATCTAAGAATACGACTGGGGAGTTAAGGGGTTAAGATAGGTGAAAGAAAGAGGCAGATGGAGGTTTGGAATATGAGTTTGTGAGCAGTGGTGAGTTGTATGAATTTCAGGAAATTAGGAAGCTCAAGCCAGTTTAGGGAGTGGAGAAAATGGCAGTGATGGGTAGAGTATATGGACCCTGTAGCAATTTTATAGACTTTGTTATAGCAGGCTTCCACTTTGTTTTTAGGCTAAGCTGGAGATGAGCAAGTACAGGGGCACCATACATAAGAGAGGGGAGCAGGTAGGAGGAGACTAGAGTTCATCTGATAGAAGCGGTTAGATAGCGATTTTGTCTGTACAGCAGACATAGTTTTGGGTGTTCATCAATGGTGACTCCGAACAGTTTGGTGTGAGGTACAATATCGATTATAGTGTGTTATTGTGACTTTTTATTTTATAGCAGCTGTTGTCTATGGTGAAATTTCTCGAAGGAGAGAGTATCATGATTTTTGTTTTGTTAGCACTGAGATCGAGACGGTTGTTTAGCATCCAAGTTTTGGTATTGGAGAAGGCTGTTTGGGTGTTTTGAAGGAGTTTGGAGGGAGAGTTTGCTGTACAGATGACTTTGAAATCATCAGCATACTGGATCACTGTAGCATTATCCATGGATTTGTGAAATATTGAAAAGTAAGGGGTCAAGAATGGAGTCTTGGGAGACGCCGAAGGGATTGTTGAGAAAGGGTGATGTGGAATTTATCCATTTAACAGTTTGTTGTTTAATGGAAAGACAGCTTGTAAACCAGGCTATGGAGGAAAGACAGAAACTGAGGGAGGAAAGTTGAGATAAGAGTAGAAGATGTGATACACTGTCAAAGGCTTTGGAGAAATATAAGTAAAGGATGGATATGATTTTCCCAGAGTCACAAGCACGATTAATGGTGTCAAGGAAGGACAGAAGAGCAGTGGTAGGGCTGTGGCCAGGCCTGAAACCATGTTGTGTTCGGGTAAGAAGATGATTGTGTGTTAGGTATGGAAGAGTTGGTGATGAATGCACTTTGAGGATTTTAGAAAGAGGTGAGACAATAGCTATAGGATGGAAGTTAGTAGTGCCTGTGTTATTGCCGCCTTTGTGGAGAGGAGTGACAAAAGCTTTCTTCCAGAGTGAGGGGACATATGCTTCTTGGATGGACCTGTTAATAAGAATGGAAATGGGGAGGGCAATGCTGTCTGCACCAACAAGTAAACCACGAAGTAAAAGAGAGCAACTGAAGAACAAAGTCCCAGATCACCTGTAGAGACAATGATTCAAATAATTCCAGTAATATACGGACTAAAAACCAATCTTTATTCACAAAACGGCTCTTGTACAGAAGTTGAAACACAGAGTTAAGACAAGCGCTTTCGCCTGGACCATTCCAGTGCTTGTCTTAACTCTGTGTTTCAACTTCTGTACAAGAGCCGTTTTGTGAATAAAGATTGGTTTGTAGTCCGTATATTACTGGAATTATTTGAATCATTGTCTCTACGGGTGATCTGGGACTTTGTTCTTCAATGCTGTCTGCAGCTATCTTAAGGAATGATGGAGGCAGATTATCAAGAGCGTAGGAGCAAGGCTTTTGTTTAAGGAGGAGTTTTTTTATGCTGCTGCTGGGGATAGGTTTAAGACTGAAATGTGGAGTGTTACAGGGAAAAGCAGTGGCTAGGGGACTATGAGAGGGAGAGAAGCTGGGAAAGTTTGTGGTTAGTTTGGCTATGCAGTCAGCAAAAAAAGTGTTGAAATTAGATGCAATTTCATGGACTGAGGAGTTTGGGTTAGGGTATGGATCGTCTTTTCTACCAGGGTTTAGACGGGAGGAAATGCAATTCCAGAAATTTTTGGGATTAGAATTATGTTCTGATTGGAGTTTGGAGTAATAAGTCTTACGGGTCTTTAGTTATTAGTTTCTTCACTGAGTTGCGGTGTTGTTTGAATTTGATTACAGAGTTTATTAACTTATTTTTTGGTATTGCTTCCAAAATTTGTCTCTGAGGTGCATTAGTTTTCTGGTTTCTTTAGATAGCCAGGGAACAGTTTTGGACTGTATTTGTTTTGTTCTGAGAGGGGCTAGGCTGTTTAGTAAGTCTAGGAAGATTTTGTTGAAGTAATTAGTTGTACTGTCCAGAGGCAGAATTTTTAGGGGGGCCCCATTTCATTTTTTTCAGACAGTCGGAAAATGTCTGTGGATTGAAGTTGGTGTGATTACATATTAAACAAATTACAAATAAAAAAACATGCCCCTCAACAATGCTATCACCTACTTCAATAAAGCCTTTCTAAATCTACTTAATTGCCATGCTCCTCTTAGAACCAAACGAGTCAAATCTAAAATATCTCCTTGGTTATCCAAAGAAACTAAACAAACCATGACACTAAGGGATAAAATTCCACATCAACAAACTACCCACTACCCTAGTGGAATACAAACAGCTCCAAAATTCTGTAAAAAAACTAATAACTAGAGACCCAAAATCCTACTACACCAAACTCCAGTCAGCACACCCCTCCAACCCTAAACAATTCTGGAATATTATCTCCTCTCTCCTCCATCCCGGAAACAAAGACAACCCCTGCCCCAACCCAAATCTCTCTGAACTTGTCACCGCCACATTATTCAACTCCTTCTTTGTGGACTGTACAGCTAAACTAACCACGTCCTTCCCCAACCTTCCTCCTAGCACTCTCCCTCCACCCTCATCACATCCTTCTGACAGCATTAAACATCCACCCTACTTCAAACTCAACCCTTTTCCCACAAGCATCATAAAAAAACTCCTATCCCAACTAAAACCTTGCTCTTCTGCACCAGACAACTTACCCCCTTATTTCCTCAAACTTGCAGCCAATAGCATAGCCCTACCTATCTCCATTTTAATAAACAGGTCCATCCAATAATCCCACTTCCCATCTATCTGGAAACACGCATTCATCATTCCACTCCACAAGGGTGGCAAAAACTATGATACCACCAACTTTAGGGCAATTGCTATTCTCTCCCCACTCTCAAAAATACTAGAAAAATATATTCATACCCAACTAATGTCACATCTAACCCACAATAACCTCCTCACCCCCACCCAACACGGTTTCCGCCCTGGGCATACTATCACTACAGCTCTTCTGTCATTCCTTGAATCCATCAACCAGGCTTGTGACACTGGCAAACTATTATCTTCCTTATTCCTAGACCTATCTAAAGGCTTCAACACCATCTCCCATCCCATACTCTTATCATAACTTTCCACGCTTAACCTTTCTCCCTCTACACTGTCTTGGCTCTCTAGTTACCTTTCTGAAAGACTCCAAGCTGTAAAATGGAAATCCTCAATATCCTCCTCCCTACATACCCCCACCGGTGTACCACAAGGATCTGTGCTAGGCCCCCTTCTTTTCAACATTTTCATTAACAACTTTCATCTCTCCATTCCAAATTCCTCTGTAATTCAGTATGCAGATGACTCCACTATCATCTGTACTGCTGACACCCCCTCTGACCTACTATTAAAAACTCAATTAGCCTTTTCAAAAACTGAAACTTGGATGCAGAACAACCACCTTGCCCTAAATGCGACCAAAACCAAACTAATGGTATTTACTCCCTTCAGAACTTCCACCATTGATAATTCCTCCTTCATTATATTAACCCAAAACAACACCCCCAATGAAATTGCATCTCACACAAAGCTCCTTGGTGCCATCATCCATGATCATCGAAAATTCGACATCCATATAAATACCGTTATTAAAAAAAACTCATCAGAAATTAGGTCTCTTGTATCGACATAACCGCTTCCTTACTCCAGAAACCAGAAAGACATTAACCTCCTCCTACTTTCTCCCCTCTCTCACATATGGTGCCCCCCTGCTCACCGATCTCCAACTCTGTTTACAATCCAAGTTAGAATCCTGCTACAATAAAATCAGCAAATTTGCCACCAACTCCAAATATTCATCCCATCACTGCTGCTCTCTTCAATCCCTTCAATGTCTTGAGTTACCAAACTACCTAAACCTGCTAAAACTCTCCACAGCTCAAAAACTCATCTTCAAACCATCTAGCTGTCCATCTCTCTCCTCCGCCTTATCCTCCTATACTCCAAATCGCCCACTTTGGTCAGAAAACCAAAACCTATTACAAATTCATAAACCCCCTAGGCCCTCTGGCCGCTTCCTGTTATCTTACTCTATAGCCAAACTTTGGAACCCCCCCCCCCCACTTTGAAACACTGCAAATCCCACCAACTTCAAATCCCTCTTTCACTCATATCTATCCTCCAAGTGTATTTGCCCCTGCTCATCACCCACATGAGTTCCCACTTTGTAATTCATCATTCACATTTAACACTCTGCTCATCTCTTGCATCCTCTATATTACTAATATATTCTCTGTAAATACTATACTATGTTCACACTGTTTATAGAACAAATTTTCACTACCACTAGACCTATACTTTATTCTAACATCTACTTATGCTAAATTCACTAAGTTGTACTGTAACATGAACTGTATGTCTGTTGTTTTGAGCAGCTAAATTCACTAAGTTGTACTGTAACATGTACTATATGTCCGTTGTTTTGAACAACGTCCTCTTAATG